>NW_025889617.1:0-1134 GCF_002878395.1 Capsicum annuum
TCTGCCCTCAACCTGCCTAAGGGTACCATCTGCTTTATCGAGATGCATTTTGCTAATTTTCTTTGTGGAACTAGTGATGGTAAAAATAAGTATCATTGGAGTAAGTGGGAAAATCTATGTTTCCCGAAAGATGAAGGGGGCGTTGGAATAAGAAGCATTCATGATATCTCCAATTCATTGATACTTAAAAGATGGTGGAGGTTCAGGACCCAACCATTTCTTTGGGCTGATTTTTTAATGAAGAAAAATTGCAACAGATCACATCCAGTGAGCAAAGTTCCAACGTCAGCTGACTCACACTCTTGGAAAAGCCTGATGAAGATCAAAGCGCAAGCTGAACCTCACATTATATGGAAAGTTCAAGAAGGAAATTCCAGCTTTTTGTGGGACAATTGGACAGGTTTAGGTGCCTTGGCCAAGCTGTGATAGGGCCCAGGTAAGTCTCCTAAAATTCTTATCAACTCTTTTATTCAGAATGGTACCTGGAACTTTGAAATTTTAAGTACGGTTATTCCTAATTACATTGTGAACCTGATTTCTAATGTTGGAATTCGTAATAACAACGCACTTGACTATCCCATATGGAATCCCTCTGAGAATGGTATATTCACTAATAATTCAGCCGGGCAGATTGTTAGGAAACAAAGACCCAAAAATGATTTCCTGAATAATCTTTGGCATAATAGAGTTCCTTTTAAAATCTCTTTTCTGGCGTGGAGGATGATTAAAAGGAGATTACCTTTAAATGACGTGATCATTAAATTCAACATTAACTCACAAAGTGATTGCTTTTGTTGTAGGATTGTATAAAATGATACTATGCATCATGTTTTTTGCAAGGTGACGCAACAAAGCACATAAGGAATAGCATGGGAAATCCCTTTGGAAATCAACATGTAAATCAACCAATTGTCGACATCTTTAACACTTGGTGGAGTGTAAGACCAGAGAATGATATGATAAAATTTTATTGAAGATCACTCATAGTATCATTTGTTGGGAAATTTGGAAACAATGGTGTTCTTGTAAATTTGGAGGCCAAAGACACTTCTGCTACAGTAAGATGATTTATCAAGCTTTTGGTCTCATCAAATCTGTAATGATGAAATATTTTAAGGACTTGCAAGACATCAA
>NW_025889618.1:0-5844 GCF_002878395.1 Capsicum annuum
TATCTTATATGATGAAGATTTAACACCCTCTAAGTAAATACATATTGCAAACTTTTGTGATCTGTGAAAAAATCAACTTGCACCCCATAAAGATAGTGCCTCCAAATTTTCAATGCAAACACCACAGCAGCTAGCTCAAGATCATGGGTAGGGTAGTTATTTTGTGAGGCTTAAGCTGTCTAGATGAATAGGATATAACCTTACCTCTCTGCATCAAAACATAACCCAAACCAATTCTAGAAGCATCACAATAGAAAATAACCTATTTGTACCATCTAGTAGCACTAAAATTTGAGTTGAAGTGAATCGAGTCTTCAACTCCTAAAAAACCTCCTCACAAGCTTCTGAGTTAATCTAGACATGGGGGATACAATAGATGAAAAACCCTCAATAAAATATCTATAATAGCCAGCTAAACCTAAGAAACTTCTAATGTCTGATTGAGAGATAGGTCTAGGCCAGTTTTTTTACTGTTTTTGTCTTTTGGGGTTCAACTCTAATGTCATCACTGGAAATAATGTGACCGAGCAAAGCAACTAATCTTAGCCAAAATTCACATTTGCTGAATTTGGAAAATAATTGGTGATCTCTAAGAGTCCGCAACACAATTATAAGGTAGTCCGCATAGTTATCCTCACTAAGAGAATAGACAAGAATATCATCGATAAGGACTATGACAAACATGTCAAAATAGTATTTGAAAACTCTGTTCATCAAGTCCATAAAGGTTATTGGGGCATTTGTCAACCCGAAAGACATGACTAGAAACTCGAAATGACCATATGGGTTTTTAAAGTTGTCTTTGAAATATCATATTCCCTTACTCTAAGTTGATGATAGCAGGATATAAGGTCTATCTTGGAGAAGTAATTTGCACCTTGGAGTTGGTCAAATAAGTCATCAATTCTAGGAAGAGGATATTTGTTTTTGATTGTGACATTATTCAACTAATAATATTCAATACAAATTTGCAAAGAACCATCTTTCTTTCCAACAAATAGGACAGGAGCAAGACATGGAGAGACACTGGTCTTATGAAACCTTTATTTAAGAGGTCTTTAAGCTACTATTTTAACTCCTTAAGCTCAGCTGGAGCCATATGATATGGAGGAATGAAGAAGGGCTGAGTATATGGAAGAAGGTCAATACCGAATTCTATTTTTTTATTAGGAGGTATCTCAAGAAAATCTTCGTGAAAAACTTTATGAAATTTATTGACTACAAAGACTGACTGAACTACTGGAGCCTCAGACTTAGTTTCTTTGACTCAAACTAGATGATTGATACACCCTTTTGATATCAACTTTCTGGCTTTAATATAGGATATGAAATGACTCTTGGGAGACGCTGAATTATTTTCCCACTTAATAACTGGCTTATTTGGAAACTGAAACTTCACCACTTGGGTGTGACAATCTACTGATGCATAAAAGGAATGGAGCCAATCCATGCCTAGAATAAGGCCAAAGTCAACCCTATCTAGCTCTATTAAGTCTGCTAATATGATTTTATGAAGGACAGTGATAGGACATTTTCTATAGATCTGTTTGGAAACAACTGACTCACCTGCTGGGGTAGAATCTAAGAAGGGATTAGGAAGCTTTTCAGGACTTACTTCAAAATTTATTGCAACTAGTGGGTTCACATAAAAGATATTTAACTCGGGGTGTAACAACAGATAAACATCAAGATGAAAGACATAAAGCATACAAGTAACAACATCTGGTGAACTCTCCTTCTCCTGAAGGGATGGTAAATCATAAAACTAATTTTGGCACTAACCACCACCAGTACTGGACGATGTACCTTGGGGAGGGACTGGGTGACCTAGAGGAGCTGGTGCACTAGTATCCTGAATCTGGGGATGAACATCCCTGTTCTCTTTCTTAGCATGTGGATACTCTTTGATTCTATGTCCCATCTTGCAACAACCAAAACAAACTTTCTGTTCCAATAAGCATTCACAAATGTGATTCTCATCACACTTATCACATGAAGGATAACTGGGTTTTCCACTCAGACTATTCAGAGATCTGGACATAGAAGTCTTACCCCATTGCACTGGCCTAGCTCTAGGGGTGGGGGCACTGGCTAAAGATAGCGCTGGCATAGACGAGCGACTTTGAAACTACGAATGATTTCCCCTTCTAAACTTTTTCTGTCCATAATCAAACTTCCCAGTTCTAGCCTTCTCATTTCCCCTCTCGCTCCCCTTCAACTTTTCATCCTTAATCTTTTGATCATGAATCATCAGCCTAGCAAGATCCATATCCCCAATAAGCATAGCAGTCCTACACTCCTTGACTACCAAACCAGATACTCTAGTAACAAACTTACTCATAGTCGACCTAGGTTCAGCCATCATATTAGAGGCATACTTAAACAACTGGTTAAACTTAAGGCAGTACTCATTCACTATCATTGAGCCCTACCTCAGGTTCATAAACTCTGCTACCCTAGATTCTCTTATTTCATATAGAAAGAACCTATCATGAAAGGCATCCTAAAACACCTACCAACTCATAGGAGTTTCATTATCACCTCTACCATTCTTCCACATAACTATCTAATCATACGCCATATCATTTAGCCTATACGATGTAAACTCTACACTCTCTTCCTCAGTAATATGCATAATCTGGCTAATCTTTCTCAGCTCATCTAAGTAAAGTTGTGGGTCCTCACCTACTTTTGACCTAAAGAACTCAGGCAGATTCATTCTCATAAAGTCACAAATTTTGGCTGCTGCTAAATCCCTATTATGCTAAAGTGGGACTACCGCCTGATCATTGCCCTAAACATTGGCAGTCACAACTTAGGCTAATGCCTAAAAGGTAGCCCGAAATTCAGCATGGGATATATTCTCATTCAGAGGGTCAGCAGGCTAGGGTGGCTGGTTATCATTTCAACATGCATTAGCTCAGCGAGAAGGCATATTCAACTGTCATGTAAAAGCACAAATTAAAAGATGATAGAGACACTGTAATCACAATAGATCATGAAAGAAAAGGATGATTTCCTAAAATATCTCATAGCCTCTTGCTCATAAATATGGCATGCTTCAAACTTATGATAAAGACTTTATGTAACACGGCTTGTATGGCCCCCTAGGACTCTTACAACCTTAAGATGTGATACCATGTTTGTAACACCCCAAAAATGGGCCTCGAGATGTCACACGATTGTCAAGACTACAAATAGCCTCATGCTAACCTTGTAAGCCTTCTACTAAATTTAAAACACATAATGGAGAAATATAAACGTATGATCAATGTGAAAGTCTATCTGATCTAAGATGAAATTATCTGAACATAATATTTGAAATTATTAGACTCAAAAATTTGAAAAATAATTGCTGGAAATATGAATTTTTTTACTAGCAGTCTGACAAGCCTCTACTACTAATAACTAGAGAGCCACTGGGACAAGCCCTCAGCTGACTCGAACTGACTGAAAATACTGAATCAACTACTATAATAAGCTAGAAAATTTGAATAACTGGGTCCCCAAACTATGAGGACTCACCAACTGTCAGGATGAGATGGAGATACTCGAAGTCACTCACGCTGCTGAAACTGAGCACCTAAACCTACATTATTAAACAATGTATCACATAGAAATATATATGGATCAGTACCTCCGGAATGTACTGAGCATATTGGGGTGAATGCATAAGTAAAATAGTGAGGAACTACATAAATTTTCTTATAAACAATGCATGCTAAGTAATAATGGCTCACTTAGGCTTGAGTAATTTAAAACTACAATCATAAATCATGAATGATAAAACATACTATATGAATGCTATATGGCACCAGACTTAGTTCTAAATCTGTACTTGAAATCTGCTTTTCTAATCATATATGCTAAGTGTAAAAGGACTCACCTCTATATATGTAAACTGAAAGCTATAATATCAAAGATAATGACATACATAAAACAATATGTGAATAAAATCATGAGCCTTTACACTTAGTTTATAAAAGCTTTTCTATTATTCGTTAATATTTTTTGTAAAAAGGAAACCAATATACTCTATGTGAGCTATCATACTGTCCAACGTCTAGTTCTTTTATGGGATAACCTCACGTTGGGTAAAGGTGCAATACTCTTGTTAGGGAGTATAACCTAAGCTAAGTGATCACAATCCATAACTGTCATCCATTTAGGAATGGGAATAATCTTGTTAGGAAGTAGTAAGAATGCACTATCTTATCCCAGCTACACATAAAAATTTCAACACTACACCGTATATTAATAGCCAATATGAAAGTAGGAGAAGAAAAAGATACATATAAGTATAAAAGTCCAAAGAATAAGTATTTAATCCAAGTAAATGAAGGAAAGGGGGGATATACAATAATACCATAGCTACATATATCTAACTATGCATATTTATAAGTATATATCCAAAGTCTACTTAGATTACACCCTAAATCATTAGACTGGCTATTTAACACCTCATAATCATAGCCAAAGCTAGTGTAAGAATACTCAGGGTCCTAATCTATGTATTAATTCATCAGATGGTCATGTATGATAATAATATAATCGTAAGATAAAAGTGGTCAGAATCATACCTCAAATATTGATGTTGAATCAATGATCAATCTTTGATAGACTAGCCATAAGAATGATCATAACAATGATAATAACCATGTCAAAAACTATATGAGTAACTAGGTATTCAAGACAACTAACTACCTAGATGATGCTATCATGTACCCTCACTGGCCCAGTCTAAGAATTTTCAATCAACATACAATGCACGACAAGTCATAGTAATCACCCATACCTATGAAACCCCCTTCCCCATATGGACTGATAATATAGGTGCATACTGGTGATTGGCTATATGCACACAAGAATGAATGCAACAGAATCCACAGTACCATTACTTATCCATGTATAATGTATCATCATCATAACCTTAATTATCATAACCATCATCATTATAGCCACCATTATCATAGCCATCATCATCATAAACATCCTTCGGCCTTGCTGGGAATATATATATATATATATATATATATATATATATATATATAATTTCAAAACATATGGCAAGCCAAACTCGAATCGGTAGATGTACACATGGGTAGATAAATATAATCATGCTCCGAACTTGTCGGGTACCAATTTCCCTATCATAATATCCTCCGGCCTTGTCGAGTACGTAAGCATATCATTATATTCATCCTCCGACCTTGTTGGGTATATAATCAGTATCATCATAATCATCAACAAAGATAATATATATGACATTAATACTAAAATATGTCATCGGGTTTTACCCAGAAGTTATATAATCAATCCAGCATCTTCCTCTGTTTTTTACCTGAGAGATCTATATCTGGATATAATATGTGCATGGGGTCAAGTCATGGCTAAAAGATTTTCAATCCGTAAGCCTGTTTGCCAAACTGACCTTTGGGACTAAATCCATATATAAGTATAGAAAGGGTCGAAATCTCTCACAACGAAAGTAACTAGTAGTATCAAATCATAAACCAAATTCTATCTCCGTCAAGTCTTTAAAACATCATTATTAATCTCTTTTACATATAAGTTATTCATTAAAACAGGCATTTATTATTATGAAGAAATCTATTTTAAAGTAGAAAGTAAGCTTTAACCCTCATTTAGTGATAGCAATGATAGGATTATAATATAATTAGAATTGTATCACTCATTGATGCAATGATCCTAAATGTACCAAATCTATGCATATCATCACCAGTATTTATATAAAAGAACCATAAGCATTAATATATCAATACACTACAATCACATCCTTTACAAGGATAAACACCTCCCAGATGGTTATCTCATATCATAATA
>NW_025889618.1:8844-44756 GCF_002878395.1 Capsicum annuum
TGATGTGATGAAGCTTTGAACACATGGGTGCAATTTTTATTTTCATGCAATTAAGACTTCAATCTATTACTACAAAATGTGAATTTAAAAAGTTAGTGAGAATTATGTTCATGGACACTTTGAAATATTACAAAATTTTGTTGATTTAGTTAACCTCCTCAACTTCGTATTGCTCAAGTTAGTTTATGAATACTTGTACCCTTTTTATGCTCTAAGTTACACTTGATTTCCAATGCATTTTCCGAACAAACAGAAGAGCTTTTAGATCATACCTTTAGGACGACCTAACCCAACTCTTTAAACTTTTGAATTTTTAACATGCCTAGGGACACGCAGGCTTCAGAACACTTCAAACTGTTTTCTCAAAAAGAGTAAAAAAAAAATCTTGCGCTTTTATATTTTCTTTTTGAGAATATGAAGAGAAAAAAAAGGGTGCTTGAGTTTGCAAAGAGAGAATATGGGGAAAGATGAAACGGTTGCAATGATGTAGCGTATTTTTTGTTTTCTATTTTTATCCAAAATTTAATAAATAAAAACCAATTAAATCTATTAAATACTAATAATAATAAAATAAATATACTAAAAAATAAAGTTGGCAGAGGTGGATACCCAGAATTTGAAAAGTTAAGGGTTAATGGGCTTGAATCAGGTTATAGTTTTCAGAATAGGTTGAAACACTTACCTGGGCCCAATATTCAAGTGACGGCTTATTAGTTAATTGATAGACTATCACACATATTGTCTATCTTAGAAAAATGTTACACATCTTTTCTTTAGCTTACAACTTGTCTTGATGGCCCGTCACGAGGGTGACGGCTCATCAGCCATGTCGTCTGTTTTATCCAGAATGTTTCACAATTTTGCTTCCTTAATGATGAGGCATGAAGGAACATCTATTGAGTGATGGATCTTAAACCTTATCATCGCCCTTATCCAAAAGTAGTCCATATTTTTCTTCATCTGAAGAATAGGCGTGACAGCCCGTCACCTAAGTGATGGCTTATCAGCCTTGGTCGTCAACCTTGTCTAGAACATGCCCAATTTTTGTTTAAATTGACAACATTGGATTTCCCTTTTTTCCTGCACATCTAAACAACTCATCATGTATACAAACTTTAAAACACACAAAATATTCACAACTTAACAATTTAGGTTGCCTCTCAATAGTGGTTGATTTATTATCGCGGTACGACTTAGTTATCTTGACTTCTTAGACTTCATCGAGATACACAGTAGAAAACAACTTCACATCATCCTTTTGGCCAACATAATTCTTTATTCTTTACCCATTAACTTTAAATAGACTTCCATCTTTACTTTCAAGTTCCACCAAACCTGATAGAAAAACTTGACTCACTTTGAACGGTCCTGACCATCTTGATTTCAACTTTCACAGAAAGAGCTTAAGTAGAGAGTTGAACAATAACACCCAATCACCAACACGAAAGTCTCTCTTCTCTATTCCTCAATCATGGTAATTCTTCATCCTCTCTTTATACAAGTCAACTCTTTCATAAGCTCCGAGACAGAATTTTTCTATCTCATTTAGTTGTCCCATTCTTAACTCAAGCATGGATAGATGATCTATGACATAATTTTCACATCCTTTCCTGTCTTTGTCCTCAAAGTCAAGCTTTTGTAGAAGAAGCACCCATCTGATTAACCTTGGTTTAGCATCCTTCTTTGCCATATAATACCTCAAGGCAGCGTGGTCTGTATGAACAACCACCTTTGTTCCCAATATGTAAGAATGGAGCTTCTAAAAAACATAGACAACCGCGAGAAGTTCCTTCTTAGTAACAGTGTAATTCTTCTGTGCCCAATTCAATGCCTTGCTTGTATAGTAAAGAGGGTAAAACAATTTTTCTTTCTTCTAGCCAAGCCTAGCCCTAAGTGATACTTCAATTGCATCACACATGATTTCGAAAGGCTTAGACCATTCTATAGCAACAATGATAGGGGAAACCATGAGCTTCTCTTTAAGGCATTCAAATGCCTTCCTACAATCCTCATCAAATACAAACATAGCCTCTTTCTCGAACAATTTGCATTGTGGATTTTCGATTTTAGAGAAGTCCTTAATAAACCGATGGTAGAATCTAGTATGTCCCAAGAAACTATGAACTCCCTTCATAGAGATGGGAGAGGGTAATTTCTCTATCACCTATATTTTTTCCCAGTCAACTTCAATCTCTTTGTCTGAAATTTGATGTCAAAGAACAATGCCCATCTTCATATGAAATGGAATTTCTCCTAATTCAATACTAGATTGGATTTCTCGCATCTCTGTAGTGCTCTACGCTAGTTTACCAGACACAACTGTAAAGAATCACCTACTATAGAGAAATTATCCATGAGTACCTCTAAGTTGTCCTCCACCATGTCGTAGAAGATAGACATCATGCACTATTGAAAACTGGCAGGTGCATTACACAGACCAGACGACATCTACTTAAATGCAAATATACCATATGGGAATGTGAATGTTGTCATCTCCTGGTCTTCGGGAGAAATCAAAATATAGTTGTATTCTGAATACCCATCTAGAAAGTAGTACCAACCCCTTCCTGCCAGGCAATCAAGCATTTGATCCATGAAGGGAATTGGGAAATGATCCTTCAGAGTCAACGAGTTTAACTTTCAATAATCCATACAAACTTTCTACCCGCCTAAGTAGAATTAACTTATTTTGTTATTAGCGACCACAGTCAAGCCCCCTTTCGTGGGCACACATGATGGGACTCACATACTTGCTGTCAGAGATGGGGTATACTACCCTTGTGTCAAACCATTTAATGATCTTTTTTAACCAATTCTTACATTGGTGGGTTCAATCTTCGTTGATGCTCTATAGTTGGTGTGCAATCTTCCTTAAGCTAAATTTTATGAGTGCATATAGCTGGAGGAATACTAATAATATCGGCAATAGTCCATCCTAGTCCCTTTTGTATCTCCTAAGCACAGAGATAAAGGCGTCAACTTGTTTCTCTCATAAGTTTGCTGCAATAATGACCGACAAGGTGTTATCACTACCAAGGAATACGTACCGTAAATGGCCTAGAATTTCTTTTAGTTCTAACATCGGGGGATCTTTAATAGATGGTTTAGCTAGTGGGATTGGATCATTTTTACGGTCCAAATCCAACTTCTTTGGAGCATACGAATATGATCCTATCCATGTTAGCGCATACACAGTCTTCTCATATTTTTTGATACCATCACTATCAAAGTTCATCAACACAGCAGCTAAAGTTTCAACAACAAATTTCTCCTCAATTGGAACTTCAAGCTCATCTTTTTAGTACATATCCACAATAGAGAACACACTTATATCTTGGTACTGCTTCATTAACTGAAAAACATCAAACTGAACTATTTCATCATTGAGCTAAAACTGTAGCTCATTTGCCCGTAAATCGATCAACATGCTCCCGATTGTGAGAAAAGGTCTACCCAAGATTATAGGTACCTCGAAATCCACCTCGCAATCCCAGATCACAAAATCTGCAGGGAAGATAAAGCTTGCCACTTTCACTATCACATCATCTAATACCCCAACTGGCTACTTTACTGATCTATTTTCCATTATAAGTCTTATATTGGTGGGCATGGGATCTCCCAAACCCAACTTCTTATAAACTACCAGTGGCATTAGATTAATAATTGCCTTAAAGTCACACAAGGACTTAGCAAGATCAAGTGATTCGATAGTGCACGGGATGGTGAAAGCTCCCATATCTGCTTTTTTCTACACCATGGATCTTGTAGAAATAGCACTACAATGGTAAAGATTATCCACCGGTTCGTAGTTCACCATTCTCCTTTTTGTGACAAGGTCCTTCATGAATTTAGTGTAGCCTGGCATTTGTTCTAGTGCCTCCACCAAAGGTACATT
Organism: Capsicum annuum; assembly: GCF_002878395.1. Lineage (NCBI taxonomy): Eukaryota > Viridiplantae > Streptophyta > Magnoliopsida > Solanales > Solanaceae > Capsicum > Capsicum annuum. Next base: position 12,740 of record NW_025889618.1, read on the forward strand.
CACCATTAACTATTTTAGCATTGCCATGAAATTGCTAAATTTTATGTCATCCACCTTATTCTTCAATCAATGAGGAAATGGATGGAGTAGTTTTGGCATTACTTTAACCATTGCTTCTCCATCCTTTCCCTTATATTTATTAAACTCATTAACATGCTGATGTTTAGGTGAAATCTCGTCATTATCCAGCTTCTCAGACTTCACTGGATGGTTTTTTTCTATTTTTGCATCTAACTCCACCCCATCATCAATCACAGGTTTGCTAAAGAAGGGCCTGGAAATACTTTACCATTTCAAGTGGTAATCGCTATGAAAGAGCCATCATTTTAAAGATTTTGCACTATATCACTCAGCAATGTTTCACTCTTCCTCTGATTAAATAGTACAAATAATTGGTTCATGTGCTGTTCTAGTTGCTTGATGGAAGTAGAATGTGAGTCGACTAACTGACTCATAGAAGACAAGTCAATTTTTAATTTTGTCGCTACATTGTTAGTTGACTGAACCCCTTTCAATAACTTTGCCATCATATCTTCCATAGACATATTACCCGAACTAGTAGAAATAGTATCACGACTTCCACGAGGTACATATAATCCACTACTGTCATTTTTGCTCTTCCAGTTCCCTTGGTTATGATCCCTATAACCAGACTTGTCATAATAGTTCCAACCTTGGTTTTCATAGCTATTGCCTTGGAAACCCCCCTAGTTATTCTGGTAATTAGTGTCCTCCTCAGAATTAGAATAAGCTCTACTTTGTTACCCAATGGCTTTCACCTTTTTAGTCTCCCAAAATAGAAAATTCTTAGTGACCAAATCCATCTGGGTCTTCATGTGTGCCATATCTTGGTCGCACTTTTACTATTTTCGGCATTGGTTTGCAGACATACCACCAGACATAGTAGATTTTGCTACCCATGAATCCCTGGTTTTTCAAGATCTACTCTTTTTAGTAATCCTATAAAGAATTTTTGAAGCTTCCAGAAAAGTAAAATCCGTAAATGCTCCACCCGTAGCATTATCCATATCCATCTTTGTGATAGAATTCACAGAGTCTCTATGAAATGTATATTAGTCATTGTGTGGTTGGGACACTGCACCAACGTTTTCTTTAACCTCTCCCAAGTCTCATGAAGATTTTCAGTCAGGAGATACCTGAAGTTACTAATCTCATCCCTTAACTAAAACATCCTGGATGTAGAAAAAACCTTTCAAGAAAAGCTTCTTTCAACTACCTCCAGTTTGTTCTAGAATCAGGAGTCAACCCATTCAGCCATAGTGTAGCCTCCCCAGACAGAGACAAAGGAAATAGTCATAGATGGATTACATTTTATCCTACTCCCAAATTATCAAAAGATTTGCAAATAGTGATGAATTTCACTAGATGTATGGTTAGATCATCACCCGCAAGTCCACAAAATAGTCTTTTAAGATATAGCAACTGAATCATGGTGCTTATAATGCTGAATTTAACTTTAGTGCCAAAGGTGGAGGGATAATAGGTCCAGTAGCACCTACTTTATCCATCTCATCCTCATTCATATCAAGGTCAAATTGCACAGCTTGGTGGTTTGTCTTCTCTCTAAATAGGCAATTTATATTCATAGATGCAGCTACACCCTTAACCCATCTCCTATTTATAGGCTTAATCAGATCATTATCCCCCAGGTCCTTATCATTATCATTTGCCACTCGACTTGAGTTATCAATATTTTGCTGATTGAGTTGTGCATTAGCCAAAGAGCTAATCAATTAGCTTCTTGTTGGTCAACTATTCTCCCAATCAAGTGAGGTTCTAGATTGAAGGGTAATAGTAGTTCTCTTGACCTTCTAGTTTATGGCATATACAACAATGAACCTGTAAAAATAAAAAACAATAAATAAAGGTAAAATTTAGGAAACTTAACTAATAGTCAATTAACATAGATATACTCAATTGACAATAGTATTCTTCGATAATGGTGCCAAAATTTGATACTCCCAAATTACACCTCTTTTATGAGATAGTAAGCGGTTGTTTTCAAATATATAACCCGACTAGGTTAGGGTCAAATCCCACAGGAAATATGATGTTAATTAAAGTTATTTATGATTCAATTGACTAATAGATAATAGCTTCCTGCAAATGGGGGGTTTTAAGAATTCAAACTCTTGTGATAATTTACTTTGATTTAGTGACCCAAAATCGATGCTTTAGTATTTCAATATATTGATATGGTAAAATCTAGAGTTGTGTTCACTAGGAGTATTGATACTTACTGGACAATATTTATAGCAAAGATTCTTAGAACATACAGGAAACAACAGATTATCACTACCGATAATTTATCCAAATATCTATCAACCTAGTTAGATGCTAGATTACCTAATTCTTTCAAACTTAGGAAATTCTCACATTAAATCCTGAATTTGTCTTAAGTTAATTAACCTTGTTACAATGTTAATCATTTGATGGAAATTTAATGTTTCCAAATACCCATTGATAATTCACTTCCTCTTAATTAATTTATTAGTTCAAAAAAACCAATATGAGGTTCAATTATTTACATCCAACAGATAATACTTATTACAACAGAATAATCAAGCAGTTCCTGCAGTTCTTAGAATCTCAACCAACTACTGAAATCGTAAGGCAAAACTCATAGATCCCACAGCTTTAGTTATGGGATTTAGTTTATCATGATGTAAAGACAAACAATATATATGTATAATTCATAATTTAGAAATTGTTAACTTACAAACGATGAGAATATAAGGTTGTTCTTCTTTCCAAATCACAAGAAAGTCCCAAAACCAAAACAATAATCTCCTAAAAACTAAAATATAAAATTTAGAGAAAAATATCAAAAAGTTGTTTTTTTTGCATAAGTTCAAGATGATTATGAAATCCTAAGACCTTTTCCTTAAATACTCAAGATAATTCCGAAGTTAAATTTCAAATTCCTGCTTTTCTACTTCATAGCTGACGACCATATCTGATGGCTTATCAGATATTTTAGTACTTATCAAACCAAGTCATCAACTACTCTTTCAAATCTTTATTCATTGCTCACAGGTGACGACTTGTGTAATGATTTATAAAAGAGTTGATGACTTATCAGGTTAAGTCATTGACATTTCATCCAAGTTCTTATATGCTGCTCTCACTTGACGGCTTCATTTGATGACCTATCACCAAGTTGACGTCTTATAAGATAAGTCATCAACTTTTCTTGTTTATCATATTCATTCTATCTATGGGTGATGGCCTCATTTGATGACCCATCAGATAATTGACGACTTATCAGACAAGTCATCACTACACTCTTCAAAACTTTATTTCTAAGCTTCTTCACGAAAATTTATCCTTCTAAACATAGTCATCAAAGGTTTTCATACATCTTGAATTCCCTACAAAATCACATGAAATATAATAAAAAATAACAATAGTTACTTATGAACTTATAATTAATTCAAGTCAAAAGCCTTAAATGTGCTAGCACAAAGTTGGCACATCAACTATTGAGCCTTTAGAATAAGTTTACTTCTTTTCTTGGTAAATTAGGATGTATTTACCTCTAAATAATGATTAATGGCTTTTGGATATTTTTTCCTTATATATATGTATATATATCTAATATTGGTCCTTTAGAGATTCTATTTCCTCTTAGCTATGATAATTGTCCTATAGAGATGATATTCCTCATAGTCAGGATACACGACCTATAGATATTAGATATCTTATAGATGTGATATGCCTCATAGTTGTGAGTTATACTTCATTGATGTATTATGACTCCTAAAAGTGAGATTTCTCCTATATTTGAGATTAATATAGATATGCTTTATTGATTATAGAGATATTATACCTCGTGAATATGCTATGTCTTTTAGACATGAGATAATTTATATACGTGATTATTGATATGAGTTTAGGATACGTATATGGGCCTAAGGTCATGATATTTATTTTGTAATAATTCCAGACACATTAATGGGCCAAAGGCCATGTTATGATATTGGTTGGATATCTGGGAACTATTTACCCTTATAAAAGGATATGGTTGTAGGTTATGAATATATATTTATATACACATCTCTCTAGTATGGAACGGAGAAACATGTAATATGATACTTATGATTCTGTTGTTTGAATACTGGTGATGGCATGCATAGATTCAGCACATTCATGATCATTATATCGGAAAATCATTCGATTCTGGTTAAGATATGATCTTATGCCTGTTCCTCCTGATTAAGGGTTAAAGCCCACTTTTCATCATAAAAACAATTTTTTCCCAATAATAACTACTAACTATATGGATAATATATATATATATATAGATGTATGTATATATGTATATATGTATATATAAGAGGCTAATAATGATGTTTTAAGGAAATGATCGAGATAGATTTTTGTCTATGATTTGACACCATTATTTACTCCAATCATGAGATATTCTGATTCTTTCTACACTTTTATAATAATTTATTTCTGAAGATCCTCCGGATAATGAATTTATGGATTTACATTATTTTTAGCCATGGATTGAGTTAATGCACCTATTATATATATTTTTATAATTATGCTGATATACTGATGGTCGACAAGGCCAAAAGATATTGTGATGATATATTGATACGCGTTAATTGTTGAGGATGTGGTTATGATGATATCGATACCCGAAAAGGCCAGAGGAGTATTATATTGATGTGCCTATAAGTACACCTATCGGTTCATGTCCGGCTAGTACTCTGTATGATACTTATATATATATATATTTATATATATGCTTGACAAGGCTGGAGGGTGATTATTATAATAATGGTCATGATGATTATGGTTATGATAATGATGGGTATGATGATTGTATTAAGATATTATAGATTCTATTGCATTCATACTTGCATATGTATCGTCTATCACCAGTATGCGCCTATATCTATCATCTCGTCTAGGAGAGTTGCATAGATATGGGTGATAACTATGCCTTGTGTTATTTTATATTGATTGAACCTTATGAACTTATGGTAGTGGGGGTACATGTAGGCTTGGCTAGGAATTTAGTTATCTAGTATAGATGGTTATTCAAGCTGTTATTAATATTGTTACTATTATTAATATGTTTATTGTTATATCTAGCTTATAATAGATTGGTCATTGACTCTTATCAAGATTTGAGGCATGATTCTGGCCTCTTCTATCTTATGATTTCATTATTATGCAATATTAATTCATGATGATTCCCTATAATACTAAATCCTGATAGCATTATAATAAGGACATAAAATAAAGATATGATGATCTAGGTTATGCTTGAGTTGTCCTCACATCTATATATATGTTTATATAGCTATATGTAGCTTTGGTATTGCGATATATCCCTTTCTACATTTGTACATATTGTATATTCATTCCTTTCCCTTGTAGTATATTGATATAATCTTCTTTTGTCCTTTATTTGTACAATGGTTAGGGATATACGATATAGTGTTGAGAATCCTGAGTATGGCTGGAATAGAACTATGGATGGAATAGAATAGTTCACCTTTGATACTTTCTCAGCCTTATTATGTTCACCACTTGGACATGAAGAGGATATGATATCCTTATTATATCATTAGCGTGTTATATGATTACTGGATTCTTAGGTGTAGTTTATATTCTTTTTATATGTTGTATCTATCTGCACTTCTTTAGATCTTAGTTGGTAGTTACCAACTGAGTACCACCTGTTTGGTACTCACACTACAATTCTGAAGCCTGCAGATTATAGTATGGGTTATCTGTATTGATTTGTGTGTCATACAAAGAAGCCATGGTTCGTAGAGTTAGAGTAATCTCCTAATGTTTGGAGTATTTCTTACTCTATCTTATGTTATAGAATAGTCTCCATATTGTATTCGAAGATAAGTTATATCGGTGTAATTCCCTTGTTATTTCCCTTTTGTACTCATCTTACATTAGAACCTCTTGTACTATTACCACCTATTTTTGGGACTTTTTATGTATTTGATCTTTTTATTCCATTTATTTAGTATTATTTTCCATATATAATTATGTCACTAGCCGTCTTGGCTAACGGGGTTTTCTTGCTTATGGGTGGGTTATAGTAGGCTCCATTATGGCCTGAGAAATAGGGTCGTGATAGGCTTACTTGACATCTAGAAGTTAAGCTAGATACCTTATCCTAGTTTATGGTATAAATTGCTTGAGTATAAAAATTGAGGATTAGAAGTTGGTTCCTCAAATCCACCTTAGTCTAAGACTTGTGTTAGTTCTTGAGGACTTAGTTGATGATGTTAGGAATAGTTGAGACTAATGATCCTTTAGGATAAGCTTACTATACCACTTAATAACTTATGATGAATTTCTCTGGATTATGACATATGGGTTTTGGCTATGCTATTGCATTCCGGACCTGATTTATGGTGTGGTCCATTGACATTCTTGATAATATATGCATGGACTTAGTCATGATATTTGACCTATAGAGGCGATATTCCTCATGAGAATGTTATTTGGAATATAGAGATGATACTTCCTCATAGTTGTCATATACATAACTTATATATATGAGATGCCTTATAGATGTGATATGCCTCCTAGTTATGAATTAGGCCTTATTGATATTATGCCTCCTAGATGTGAGTTGCTTATTGATATTATGCCTACTAGATATGAGATACCTCCTAGATGTGAGATACCTCTTCATATGCCATATGGGTTATGGAGATATTATGCGTCATAATTATGCTATGGCTTATAAATGTGAAATGATATATAGATATGATTATTGATATAGGTTCCAAATATGTAAATGGTCCAAAGGCCATATTATGATATGAGATAACCATCTGGGAGGTGTTTATCCTTGTAAAGGATGTGATTGTAGTGTATTGATATATTAATGCTTATGGTTCTTTTATATAAATACTGGTGATGATATGCATAGATTTGGTACATTTAGGATCATTGCATCAATGAGTGATACAATTCTAATTATATTATAATCCTATCATTGCTATCACTAAATGAGGGTTAAAGCTTACTTTCTACTTTAAAATAGATTTCTTCATAATAATAAATGCCTGTTTTAATGAATAACTTATATGTAAAAGAGATTAATAATGATGTTTTAAAGACTTGACGGAGATAGATTTCGGCTTATGATTTGATACTACTAGTTACTTCCGTCTGAGAGATATTGACCCCTTCTATACTTATATAAGGATTTAGTCCCAAAGTTCAGTTCAGCCAACAGGCTTACAGATTGAAAATCTTTTAGCCATGACCTGACCCCATGCACATATTATATCCAGATATAGATCTCTCAGGTAAGAAACAAAGGAAGATGCTGGATTGATTATAGTACTTCTGGGTAAACCCGATGACATATTTTAGTATTAATGTCATATATATTATCCTTGCTGATGATTATGATGATACTAATCATATACCCGGCAAGGTCGGAGAATGAATATAATGATATGCTTACGTACTCGACAAGGCCAGAGGATATTATGATGATGAAATTGGTACCCAATAAGGTTGGAGCATGATTATATTGATCTACCCATGTGTACATTTACTGATTTGAGTTTGGCTTGCCATATGTTTTGAAATTATATATATATATATATAAATATTCCCAACAAGGTCGGAGGATGTTTATGATGATGATGGGTATGATGATGATGGCTATAATGATGATGGTGATGATGATGATGGTATGATAATTAAGGTTATGATGATGATACATTATACATGGATAAGTAATGGCACTGTGGATTCTGTTGCATTCATTCTTGTGTGCATATAGCCAATCACCAATATGCACATATATTATCAGTCCATATGGGGAAGGGGGTTTCATAGGTATGGGTGATTACTATGACTTGTCGTGTATTGTATATTGATTGAAAATTTTTAGACTGGGCCAGTGAGGGTACATAATAGCATCATATAGGTAGTTGGTTATCTTAAATAGCTAGTTACTTGTATAGCTTTTGACATGGTTATTATCATCGTTATGATCATTCTTATGGCTAGTCTATGAAAGATTGATCATTGATTCAACATCAATATTTGAGGTATGATTCTGACCACTTTTATCTTACGATTATATTATTATCATACATGACCATCTGATGAATTAATACATAGATTAGGACCCTGAGTATTCTTACACTAGCTTTGGCTATGATTATGAGGTGTTAAATAGCCAGTCTAATGATTTAGGGTGTAATCTAAGTAGACTTTGGATATATACTTATAAATATGCATAGTTAGATATATGTAGCTATGGTATTATTGTATATCCCCCCTTTCCTTCATTTACTTGGATTAAATACTTATTCTTTGGACTTTTATACTTATATGTATCTTTTTCTTCTCCTACTTTCATATTGGCTATTAATATACGGTGTAGTGTTGAAATTTTTATGTGTAGCTGGGATAAGATAGTGCATTCTTACTACTTCCTAACAAGATTATTCCCATTCCTAAATGGATGACAGTTATGGATTGTGATCACTTAGCTTAGGTTATACTCCCTAACAAGAGTATTGCACCTTTACCCAACGTGAGGTTATCCCATAAAAGAACTAGACGTTGGACAGTATGATAGCTCACATAGAGTATATTGGTTTCCTTTTTACAAAAAATATTAACGAATAATAGAAAAGCTTTTATAAACTAAGTGTAAAGGCTCATGATTTTATTCACATATTGTTTTATGTATGTCATTATCTTTGATATTATAGCTTTCAGTTTACATATATAGAGGTGAGTCCTTTTACACTTAGCATATATGATTAGAAAAGCAGATTTCAAGTACAGATTTAGAACTAAGTCTGGTGCCATATAGCATTCATATAGTATGTTTTATCATTCATGATTTATGATTGTAGTTTTAAATTACTCAAGCCTAAGTGAGCCATTATTACTTAGCATGCATTGTTTATAAGAAAATTTATGTAGTTCCTCACTATTTTACTTATGCATTCACCCCAATATGCTCAGTACATTCCGGAGGTACTGATCCATATATATTTCTATGTGATACATTGTTTAATAATGTAGGTTTAGGTGCTCAGTTTCAGCAGCGTGAGTGACTTCGAGTATCTCCATCTCATCCTGACAGTTGGTGAGTCCTCATAGTTTGGGGACCCAGTTATTCAAATTTTCTAGCTTATTATAGTAGTTGATTCAGTATTTTCAGTCAGTTCGAGTCAGCTGAGGGCTTGTCCCAGTGGCTCTCTAGTTATTAGTAGTAGAGGCTTGTCAGACTGCTAGTAAAAAAATTCATATTTCCAGCAATTATTTTTCAAATTTTTGAGTCTAATAATTTCAAATATTATGTTCAGATAATTTCATCTTAGATCAGATAGACTTTCACATTGATCATACGTTTATATTTCTCCATTATGTGTTTTAAATTTAGTAGAAGGCTTACAAGGTTAGCATGAGGCTATTTGTAGTCTTGACAATCGTGTGACATCTCGAGGCCCATTTTTGGGGTGTTACAAACATGGTATCACATCTTAAGGTTGTAAGAGTCCTAGGGGGCCATACAAGCCGTGTTACATAAAGTCTTTATCATAAGTTTGAAGCATGCCATATTTATGAGCAAGAGGCTATGAGATATTTTAGGAAATCATCCTTTTCTTTCATGATCTATTGTGATTACAGTGTCTCTATCATCTTTTAATTTGTGCTTTTACATGACAGTTGAATATGCCTTCTCGCTGAGCTAATGCATGTTGAAATGATAACCAGCCACCCTAGCCTGCTGACCCTCTGAATGAGAATATATCCCATGCTGAATTTCGGGCTACCTTTTAGGCATTAGCCTAAGTTGTGACTGCCAATGTTTAGGGCAATGATCAGGCGGTAGTCCCACTTTAGCATAATAGGGATTTAGCAGCAGCCAAAATTTGTGACTTTATGAGAATGAATCTGCCTGAGTTCTTTAGGTCAAAAGTAGGTGAGGACCCACAACTTTACTTAGATGAGCTGAGAAAGATTAGCCAGATTATGCATATTACTGAGGAAGAGAGTGTAGAGTTTACATCGTATAGGCTAAATGATATGGCGTATGATTAGATAGTTATGTGGAAGAATGGTAGAGGTGATAATGAAACTCCTATGAGTTGGTAGGTGTTTTAGGATGCCTTTCATGATAGGTTCTTTCTATATGAAATAAGAGAATCTAGGGTAGCAGAGTTTATGAACCTGAGGTAGGGCTCAATGATAGTGAATGAGTACTGCCTTAAGTTTAACCAGTTGTTTAAGTATGCCTCTAATATGATGGCTGAACCTAGGTCGACTATGAGTAAGTTTGTTACTAGAGTATCTGGTTTGGTAGTCAAGGAGTGTAGGACTGCTATGCTTATTGGGGATATGGATCTTGCTAGGCTGATGATTCATGATCAAAAGATTAAGGATGAAAAGTTGAAGGGGAGCGAGAGGGGAAATGAGAAGGCTAGAACTGGGAAGTTTGATTATGGACAGAAAAAGTTTAGAAGGGGAAATCATTCGTAGTTTCAAAGTCGCTCGTCTATGCCAGCGCTATCTTTAGCCAGTGCCCCCACCCCTAGAGCTAGGCCAGTGCAATGGGGTAAGACTTCTATGTCCAGATCTCTGAATAGTCTGAGTGGAAAACCCAGTTATCCTTCATGTGATAAGTGTGATGAGAATCACATTTGTGAATGCTTATTGGAACAGAAAGTTTGTTTTGGTTGTTGCAAGATGGGACATAGAATCAAAGAGTATCCACATGCTAAGAAAGAGAACAGGGATGTTCATCCCCAGATTCAGGATACTAGTGCACCAGCTCCTCTAGGTCACCCAGTCCCTCCCCAAGGTACATCGTCCAGTACTGGTGGTGGTTAGTGCCAAAATTAGTTTTATGATTTACCATCCCTTCAGGAGAAGGAGAGTTCACCAGATGTTGTTACTTGTATGCTTTATGTCTTTCATCTTGATGTTTATCTGTTGTTACACCCCGAGTTAAATATCTTTTATGTGAACCCACTAGTTGCAATAAATTTTGAAGTAAGTCCTGAAAAGCTTCCTAATCCCTTCTTAGATTCTACCCCAGCAGGTGAGTCAGTTGTTTCCAAACAGATCTATAGAAAATGTCCTATCACTGTCCTTCATAAAATCATATTAGCAGACTTAATAGAGCTAGATAGGGTTGACTTTGGCCTTATTCTAGGCATGGATTGGCTCCATTCCTTTTATGCATCAGTAGATTGTCACACCCAAGTGGTGAAGTTTCAGTTTCCAAATAAGCCAGTTATTAAGTGGGAAAATAATTCAGCGTCTCCCAAGAGTCATTTCATATCCTATATTAAAGCCAGAAAGTTGATATCAAAAGGGTGTATCAATCATCTAGTTTGAGTCAAAGAAACTAAGTCTGAGGCTCCAGTAGTTCAGTCAGTCTTTGTAGTCAATAAATTTCATAAAGTTTTTCACGAAGATTTTCTTGAGATACCTCCTAATAAAAAAATAGAATTCGGTATTGACCTTCTTCCATATACTCAGCCCTTCTTCATTCCTCCATATCATATGGCTCCAGCTGAGCTTAAGGAGTTAAAATAGTAGCTTAAAGACCTCTTAAATAAAGGTTTCATAAGACCAGTGTCTCTCCATGTCTTGCTCCTGTCCTATTTGTTGGAAAGAAAGATGGTTCTTTGCAAATTTGTATTGAATATTATTAGTTGAATAATGTCACAATCAAAAACAAATATCCTCTTCCTAGAATTGATGACTTATTTGACCAACTCCAAGGTGCAAATTACTTCTCCAAGATAGACCTTATATCCTGCTATCATCAACTTAGAGTAAGGGAATATGATATTTCAAAGACAACTTTAAAAACCCATATGGTCATTTCGAGTTTCTAGTCATGTCTTTCGGGTTGACAAATGCCCCAATAACCTTTATGGACTTGATGAACAGAGTTTTCAAATACTATTTTGACATGTTTGTCATAGTCCTTATCGATGATATTCTTGTCTATTCTCTTAGTGAGGATAACTATGCGGACTACCTTATAATTGTGTTGCGGACTCTTAGAGATCACCAATTATTTTCCAAATTCAGCAAATGTGAATTTTGGCTAAGATTAGTTGCTTTGCTCGGTCACATTATTTCCAGTGATGACATTAGAGTTGAACCCCAAAAGACAAAAACAGTAAAAAAACTGGCCTAGACCTATCTCTCAATCAGACATTAGAAGTTTCTTAGGTTTAGCTGGCTATTATAGATATTTTATTGAGGGTTTTTCATCTATTGTATCCCCCATGTCTAGATTAACTCAGAAGCTTGTGAGGAGGTTTTTTAGGAGTTGAAGACTCGATTCACTTCAACTCAAATTTTAGTGCTACTAGATGGTACAAATAGGTTATTTTCTATTGTGATGCTTCTAGAATTGGTTTGGGTTATGTTTTGATGCAGAGAGGTAAGGTTATATCCTATTCATCTAGACAGCTTAAGCCTCACAAAATAACTACCCTACCCATGATCTTGAGCTAGCTGCTGTGGTGTTTGCATTGAAAATTTGGAGGCACTATCTTTATGGGGTGCAAGTTGATTTTTTCACAGATCACAAAAGTTTGCAATATGTATTTACTTAGAGGGTGTTAAATCTTCATCATATAAGATAGTTAGAATTGTTGAAGGATTATGATATGAGTGTGTTGTATAATTCAGGCAAGGCCACTGTGGTGGCAGATGCCCTTAGTAGACTATCTATAGGTAGTGTTGCTCACATGGAGAGTGATAAGAGAGAATCAATTTGGGAAGTTCAGCGGTTAGTTAGATTGGGTGTAAGGTTGGTTGACTCAGTTGAGGGGAATGTTTGGGTTCAGAGTAGTTCAAAATATTCAATAGTTTTTTAAGTGAAAGAGAAGCAGGATAAGGACTCTATTTTGGTCAAACTGAAGGGTTCAGTTAATGACCAAAAGGCTGAGGTTTTTTCCCAAGAGGGAGATGGTGTGTTGAGATACCGGAATAGATTATGTCTTCTATATGTTGATAATTTAAGTCATCAAATTATGTTAGAAGCGTATGGTGCACGTTACTCCATTCATCTAAGAGCTACTAAGTTATATTGTAATTTACGGGAAGTCTATTAGTGGAATGATATGAAGAAAGATATAGTAGAATTTGTAGCCAAGTGTGCAACTTATCAAAAGGTTAAGGTAGAGCACCAAAGACCTAGTGGCACATTGTAGGAATTTGGTATTCCCATTTGGAAGTGGGAAGAGGTGAATATGGACTTTGTGACAGGGTTACCCTATTCGCATTGACAAAATAATTCAATATGGGTTATTGTAGACAGATTGACCAAATAAGCCCATTTCTTACCAGTTCACCCATCCTACACAGCTGAAGATTATACTAAGCTATATATCAGAGAGTTGATTAGATTGCATGGAGTTCCTTTGTCCATCCTTTCAGATAGGGGTACTCAGTTTCCCTTTTAATTTTGGAAAGTCTTTCAGAAGGTCTTAGTACCCAAGTTCATCTCAGTTTATCTTTTTACCCATATATAGATGGACAGGAAGAGAGGACTATTTAGACCTTAAACAATATATTGAGAGCATGCGTTCTTGATTTCAAAGGAAGTTGGGATGACCATTTTCCATTGATCGAGTTTGCCTATAATAACAGTTACTATTCTAGTATTCAAATAGCCTCGTTTGTAACTTCTTATAGGTGTAGATTTAGATCACCCTTCAGTTGGTTCGAAATGGGTGAGGTGCCTTTGATTGGGCCAGATATGGGGTTTGAATCTATGAAGAAAATTCAGTTGATTAAAGAGATATTGAAAGCCGCTCAGAGTCATAAAAAATCTTATGCAGATGTATGAAGGAGAGATCTTGAGTTTTAAGTAGATGAACTTGTATATTTGAAGGTTTTACCCATGAAGGTGTGTAGAGATTTGGCAAAATAGGAAAGCTTATTCCCCGATATGTGGGTCCCTACAAGATTTTGAGTCGTGTGGGGAAGGTAGCGTATGAGCTTGAGCTACCTACAGACTTGTCATCAGTTCACCCAGTGTTCCATATATCTTTATTAAAGAAGTGTATAGATGATTCAGTTGTAGTAGCCCCTCTAGAAAGCACAAATATTCAAAATAGCCTTTCATACAAAGAACTTCAGTATAGATTCTTGATCATTAGATCCGTAGATGAAGGAACAAAGAAGTTCCGTTGGTCAAAGTTCTATGGCGAAATTAGTCTATTGAGGGTACTACTTGGGAAGTAGAAGCAGACATGCGAACCAAGTATCCTTACCTCTTTACCACTAACTCAGATTCAGCCTAAGGTAACAACTTTTCTTAATTCAGTTCTTTTCCAGTCTCAGATTCAACCATGTGATTACCTTCAAGTAGTTTCAAGCATTCGTATGTTATTTTAGTTACTCATTAAGATTTAGACTTAGTCATGCAGTTTTGTTTTAGTTGTAAATGTCAGTATCTAGTCTCAGTTCCTCAGTATCCTTAGTTTAACTAGTCTCATTCGAGGACAAATATTCCCAAGGGGAGATATTACAATACCCCACATTTTCTCAGTTTTGTTTAGCTTCTAGTGTGTCAGCGGTCAACTTCAAAAGAGTATAAATCTTGATACATATACAATTTTCCAGTTCTAAACCAACCAAATGGTAGATAATTAAATTATCTTTCCAATGATACCAATTTCACCTTAATCCGATACTCAGGTGAGAAGTTATGGAATTATTAGTGTAAGTTAGTAGGTTAGTGCAGTAGAACCAAGTCGTGGTGGAGGGAAAATTAGCAATCGTCCTTTTTCCAGTGAAGTATCATGATTATGCTGAATTGTGGTGAAGCCCAAAATCTTGTTCATTTTTTTCCAGTAGCCCACCGAGATTGTCCAGTATCGCGCCAGGAATTGTGGTAGAGCATAGTTCCGTGAATGGTAGAGTGCAAAATAGAACTCATCCTTTTCTAATGACGCAACACGATTATGATGTGTCATGCCATAGTGCAAAATCGATCTCGTCCATTTTCCAGTGAGCCACCGTAATTGCGTTGTATCGCGCTGAGGCTCAAAATCAGGATTCCAGTTTTGAACTTAAAATTTCAAAGGGCAATTTAGACTTTTCATAAGCCCCTAAATCATTAAAAACAAGGAATTAAACCTATTCTAAACATTATACGCTAACTTTCATCAAAATTCCTTTCCAAGAAACCCTATAACTTCAAATTTCAAAGCTCAAGAAATCTAAATTCCACCATTCTTTTCAAGATAACCAAAAATTCAAGATTCCCAATCCAAGATCTTCAAGAAACTATCTTCAAGAGCTCAAATAGGAACTCAAAGTTCAAGCTTCATCCATTTATCTATTAGGGTATGTGGGGTTATGAACAAGGATAATCCCTTCATCCTTGTGCCCAAAATTAGTTTTAAAGTTGAATTTAACATGAAGCTATATGAATTTCAGTCTAGGGTCTATACCCACTCATCACTATTTAAACATTATGATATTATAAGTGATTTAGATGTTGAATTGCATGTCCACTTTCATAATTTTACGTGTGTGACATTATTTTCCAGATTTAGAATTGAATTATTAAGATTTTCATTATTTATCATGAACTTTATGATGATTTGACATAAAATTGATGCATGGGTTATTATGCCCTAGTTTGAATATTGATATTTCAAGAAGATTATGCTTTTAAGCATCTAATGATTAGTTTATACTCAATTTTTGAATCAAGATTTGATCTTTTGATCCTCAGCTAAGATATGGAATCCAATTTTCAATTTTAATTACTATTTATAGTAAACAGATTCACAAGTGGTTTGTATTATAAACCTTTATAATAGTTTTAAAAGTGGATTTTCTATAGAATGAGCATACGGATTAAAGGTAGTAGTATTTAGCACCGAGTTGGGTATGTTTATACGCCCCAGAACTACGTGTCAACATAGGTTTAGATTATCGTATTATTTCTATTCCTATATGGATGACAGTTACAGATGATGATAACTTAGCTTAGGTTATACTCCCTGGCAAGAGTATGCCACCTCTCCCCCACGTGAGGTTTTCACACAAGGGAACTGGACATTAGAAACTATGATAGTTCACATAGTTTATGTCAGTTAGAAGAACCTCCCTACAAAAAAGAGTAAAGAATAACAAAAGAGCTTTTAGAAACTAAGTGTAAAGGCTCACAATTTTATTCACATATTGTTTTATATAAGTCATTAGCTACGAGATTATAGCTTTCAGTTTACAAATACAGAGGTGAGTCCTTTTACACTTATCAGGTATGATTTTAAAAATTGATTTCAAGTATAGATTTAGAACTAAGTGTGGAGGCTCACAACATTAATATAGTATGTTTTATTATTCATGATTTATGATTATAGTTTTCAATTACTCAAGCATAAGTCAGCCACTATTACTTAGCATGCATTGTTTATGAGAAAATTTATATAATTCCTGATTGTTTTACTTATGCATCCACCACTATATGCTTAGTACATTCCAGAAGTACTGATCCACATATTTGTCTATGTACTACATTGTTTAGTAATGTAGATTCAGGTACTCAGTTTTAGCAGTGTGAGTGATTTCGAGTATCTCCATCTACATCCCGATAGTTGGTGAGTCTTCATAGTTAGGAGATCCAGTTACTTTAATTCTCTAGCTTATTAGAGTAGTTGATTTAGTATTTTCAGTTGGTTTGAGTCAGTAGGGGGCTTGTCCCAGTGGCTCACTACTTAGTAGTAGTAGAGGCTTCTCAGACTGCTAGTAAGAAAATTTAGATTTCCAGTATTGATTTTCCTGACTTTTGAATCTTATAATTTCAGATATTATGTTTAGATAATTTCATCTTAGATCAGATAGACTTTCGAATTGTTTATATGTTTATATTTCTTCATTATGAGTTTCAAATTTAGTAGAAGGGTTACAGGGTTAGCTTGAGCCTACTTGTAGTATTGAACACTGTGTGATACCTTGGGACCCATTTTTGGGGTGTTACAACAATAGTATGGATTAGCACCATTGATGTGTACGTTATTCGGAGCAGCCATGGTTCAGAGACTTAGAGTGAGCTCTTGATGTTCATAGTATTAATATTCTCTCTCTTATGAACTCAACTAATCTCTATGAGGTATTCTGAGATAAGTTGTATCACTGTATTTATTTGTAATTCATTTTGAAATCTTGTTATGCAGTAGCTCTTGTATTGATACAACCAGGTTTTGGGACTATAATATGTATTTGATCTGTTACTTTATCTTTTTCATATTCTTTACATTATCTATTGGGTTGTCCATTACTACATATTCTGGACTATGTGTTTGGCTTTCCTACTGGTGAGTTATAGTAGGCACCATCATGATTCGAGAAATTGGGTCATGATAAATTGGTATCAAAGCCTAGGTTTCACCGATGTATTAGAATAAGAGCGAAGTGTTTAGTAGAGTTTTGAAGATCGGTGTAGAGACGTTCGTAACCTATCTTTGGGAGGCTATGGAGACATTCGAAGGAAATTCATTTCTTGACTCCTTATCATGGGTACACATTGGTATGAGCCGCAATCGCATTCATTGACTTTATTCTATCCTTAATGGATGATACGAGATAGTCGATAGATATGGATGGGACTTCAGTATACATTTTGGTGTAGCGTCGAACTAGAGAGTCAGAGATGGATATTGAAGATCTTCAGCGTTAGCCAAAGGATTTAAGGCCATTTTAAGCTCCAGTAAAGCTCATGACTACTTCAGCCCTTTGAAGTTTAGCATTGGTGATTTGAGTCATATTCTAAATCCCTCCCAATTAAGGATGACATCTAGTTCATTGAGTAATTCATAGGTTAGCTTTGGGTGTATTGTTGTTCAGTAGAGTTATTTACCAGATTTTGAGTACAATATTAGATTTCTCGAGTGGTCCAGGCATTTTTCAATACTATATCTTTCTGAGCAGGTCATAGTTAATGGAGTTATTAGAGGACTCATAAAATTCAACTTACATGTCAATTTAAATGCAAGGTGGTCGTCGCCAATATATTTACCCAACTTTTGAGTCGGTGTCGAATCCACGGGGAACAATGTGAGTGGCGACTGAATTAGTTTTGAATGGTAAATACTAGCTAAATTTCAAACCCATAGTATAAAAAAATAAAAGTGGAGGGTTTGAAAGATATCACACATAATATTTTCATTTGGATTTTCTAATATTAATTCGGGGCTACGAATAATTAGAGTCTAGGAAATTAGGCATGGATCTTGGGATTATGCTTCCTAGGGGTGACATATGCATGAACGTGTGATGGATTGATATAAATTCTTAGTGTAGGTGATGCGGTAGGTCAGGTTAGAAATATTGGAGGCTAGTTTGTCAACAAAACCTCAAGGGTGTCACTCATTGACCCTTTCGAGTACCTTATGAGTGCTTTAATCAAAACCACCTAATACTTTAATTAGACACCTTATTTCAAGGATGGTGCCCAAAGTATAGTCAACTTGACAATCACCCTTATGTCTAAGATAGTGAAAATTAGTCAACCATGCTCATAAATTGTGTTTTATTTCCATGGTTCCTATATCCCTCTTTCAAGGATGATATGGGTTCCTAAAGTTCATCCAAACCCCTCTCTCAAGGATGGTTTGACTTTTCAAGAGCTTTAGATTTTCATCTATCAATCCTATTTGGGTATTTGGGGTTTTCACCCAAAAATTCAAACCAATTTACTCAAGAAATAGTAGAATCCAACATCGCAAACTAGTAAATGCACAAACAAATCACATCACACACATATTTACACCCTATTATTGCATAATCCTAAGAGGAAAAACTAGCTACTCATAGGATAAATAAGTAAAGGTTTCACCCAAAATCTCCATTGATTTTATTTGAGAAATTCTAAGTGAATGTTACTTCAAACTATGATATCCAACAAATCTTCAATGGGATTATACTAATTCTTCACTTGGATGTGACTCCAAAATATTTTTCACCCAAAATTTATATAATATAGTCTTCTCCAATAATGGAGACTATAAACCCTAGAAGAATATTTAAAAATCGGGAAAGATAGACTGTTATCACTCATTAGGGTTTGAGTCTTCCTTTTGTAAAATTTGGGATCATCCATATGCATTTATATTTCTCCTTAGGCTGCATTTTTCCGCTAGATCATAATCACATAGTCTTGGCCGCGACCGCAACTACCGCGACCGTGATTATCTCACCTGACTGTGGTAAGTTGACCTTATTGACTGACCATAATCGTGGTCCTTAGACCACAACCGTGGTAACTGAGGCCATGTCTGCTCTAGGTATTTAATTGCACCTTCTTGCTTCTTTTTTAACCTTTTTAGCTCCAATCTACATCTTTCCATCTCATCAACAGTATGCTTACAAAATGTAGATATTAGTGCATTCGATTACAATTATGTCTTATTTATTTATTCAAAACATAGTAATGTGCATGAATGTTGAGTTCAAATGAGTGGTACATCACCTCTCATTAACTCTCCAAACTTAAAGCTTTTCTTGTCCTCAAGCAACACTACCCCTTATCATGAGACATTACACTTTTATGCCAAATTTTCATGCCTTAAAGATCATAATGACTTTAAGATTCGTAACTACTATAAGTAGCTCATTGCGCATGGGCTAAGCAATTTTTATTACACCCCTCAGCATATAATGCAATATCTAAGGATGCACAAGACTTTAAAGAGAAACCGAGAAATAGCAAACAATACTCTAAAGTGACTCACTTTTGATAAAAAATAAGCTATACTCTATTCGCCTTATTGCTCAGAAGATGACAAAATCACCTACCTCAACCTATTCACATGCCTCGTCACAAGAAAAAAATTCCATACACCAAGCTACCAAATATGAAACAAGGAATTTAAGTGCAAAATCTCTCCCCCTCACAAAGAACTCTCTATGTCAACAAGTGTCATACCATAGGATTGCTCCTATTTTCAATCACCACTACAAAGAAAGTAAATGGTTGATGATCTGAAAGGACCCTTTGATCTTTTAATGTAGGTTCGGGTTAGGGTAGGATATCATTTGGGAAGAAAATGGCTACAAACTTCCTTGAAAATCTACATCACACTATTTAATCCGCTTTTTTGACTATGGGCCAATCCTCTTTAATCTTTTCTATTTTCATATGCCTATTTTTTTCATCCTTTGATAACCCATTTTCTTCTATTTCTTTTTCTTGAAATTTCATGGAATTCTTTCCTTTGTTGGACCTATTTCTTTTTCTATTCATTTGTTTCAATACTTAGGCACTTAGGCATTTCATTTACAACTTCATGGCCCCACACTTACTTCCATAAATCTCAACCACCCTAACTTAGGATTTTAGCCTCAAGTTGCATTTTTTTAGTTAAAGGAGGGTATGGTTTAAAAGAGGGATAAAAACAAGGGTTCACAACTTTTAATATATGTTCCAAAGGAAGGTTCAAAGGCTTAAAGTGGGTAATAAAGGATTACACTTATACACGGGTCAGCTTTTTAGGCTAGAGTGGGCTTCCAATGTCAAAAATATGGCCTAAGATCACTTCTCCAATCAAATACAATCAAAATTAGCCTCGAAAGACTAATGAGCCAAGTTCTAGATAACATAAGTATTCAAGAGATTAATAAAAATAGCTCACCACACATGGCATGCAAAATTCGCCAAGGAGGCTCAATTTCCCCTCCCGTTAGAGACAAAATTAGAGTATCTATCACTATCAACAAGTCAAACATTTGTGGAGTAATAAAAATAGAAAGTGTTTTGTTATAAGGTTACTCACGTCCATGCCCTTGATCTTTGAATTTTTTTTTGATGGAGGGGGTTGTTTGTTGTGCATTTGAACCATGCTCAATTTGCTAACTTATGGATTCAATAAAAGCTTTAGCCTTATATTTTGGCTTAATATTGGCAAACCAACCATATGGCTACTCAGACTTCGCCAGTGATATACAATAGGATCCTAAATATACAATGCCACAGGTACTCAAACTTCCCTTGCATTAATGACTTAGATTCTACGGGTACTCAAAATTTCTCTGCATCTATGGCTCAAAGCCCAAACACGATGCTTTACACTTAAGAATATTATCACTCAATCTACCATAGGGCAAGGACCGGCATGCATTATCATAATCAAAATAAAAATAAAGTAAAAAGAAAAACTAAAAGTAAAAATACATGATACATGATAATCTATGAAAACATTGTCACCATCAGCGTACCAAAATAACATCCCAAAAATACAAAACAAAACATCATCCAACATAAAAATATCCAGGAACATAGCGAAAAATACAAATCCGAGAGCACCCTAACTAAAAGAAAAGCAGTGTCATCACTTCATGTTCAATAAAGCAAGAATAAAAGGGTTCTCCCTGCATCTATATCTGGAGTTGTCCTCTCCTACTGACTCTGCACCATCACCACTGGAATTATCAGCTGACCAATCAGTAGGGGCCTCGTCTTTACTATCAAACCTAGAAGAAGGTAGTCGATCATTAGGTTTAAGCACCTTAAAGATACCCTTTACCCCTTTCCACAGCTTTCTGAAGAATTTATCTCTCTTTTTCTCTCTCTTTACCATTTTCTCATACAACTCACTAAGGTCCTTCTGTGAAGCAACCAAGGATGAATAAGCTCTCTCCAAGATAGCAACTATAGCTCCTTGTTTTTTCTACTCCTCCCAGTGTATCTTATAATCTAACAGAGCTATATATAAATAGTGAGGGCTGGGGGGCTCTCCCAGTCCCTGAGTCAATCTGGATAATAGATCCCTAACCACCCATATCTAACCTATGATGTCATAAAAGGGGTTTGTTGACAAAGGTTTATAAGAGTCTGTATTTTAGTGGGTCAACTTGCCTAAGTTCACCTTCTTTTTATTACTCTGACTAGGGTTACCCACACCCTCTAATTTGAGTAGAAAGATGCAGAGGACTGGGTGTACCCAGGTATTTACAACATACTCTTCCATCTCTGACCTCTTACAAAGCTCAGTGATAAGGAAAGGAAAGAGAAGAAGTATACCTCCCTGGTTCTTAAAGTGCCTCTACTTTAAGAGCACAATCTCTCCTACATTTAGAGTAATGCCAGAGAGAATGTAAGCCACCATCCACGCACATAAATTTGATATAGTACTCATGTGGGTACATATCGATACTCTACTGCAGATAATATTTAGCCAAAGACTGGCTTCAACTATGAAGTCATTTATAAAAATATCTCTCTTAGTAGGGGCCTAGAGAACTTTTCTTGGACATAATATGTTTACCATCTAGGTCTCTGGATTGCATGTTTTTTCTTAGAACTACTCCATGTCAGCATTCGGGATCCCATATATCTTATTAATTTTTTTTGCTCCAAAGTTCACTTGCATACCTGAATCGTCATCACTGGGTTTGTGAGATAAACTTTGTAAAGGTTTGCATAAAACTTATGTAATGCCCCAAATCTGGTACCTAGAATGCTAGATGGTGCTTATAACCCCGAAGGACAATAAGCTAACCCATGATTGATATTTGTACCTAAATACTGCATAATATACTGTATAAATGCAGAAATAAAGGCTATAAGGCCATAAGGTTCAAAACTGATAAAATAATCTCTAAATGATATCGTATCATAATACCAAAACAAAACCTAAAATAAACTATCTGAACATAATAGTTTGAAAAGCCTCTAACTGACTGAACTATCTGAGTAAGGAGTTGATGGGACATGTCCCCAACTAACTCCCACTATTGAAATAAATTAATTAATGAGATAACAAAGAAATGGTTATGTCCTCGAAGGATAAGGACTCACTGTTAACTCTCACTGCTGAGACTGGAATGTTACCTATGCTCTAGAGCTCATTATTCTAAACCTATGGCATAAAATACCATAGTGCAAATGTGTCAGTATGTTTGAATGTACTAGTATACATGTGAGTTAGGCTGAATGTTAAGGATTCACATGCATGAACTATCCTAACTGTCTCGATAACATGAACGTGAGAATACATACATGAATACATAGTAACTATAACTAAGTAAAAGTTCTAAATCACCACAAGGGCTACACATGTATCCATAATTCACTGACTAAGACATTTGATCAAACATTTGACATGCATAAACTTGTACAAGATTGGGAATTTCATATTATCATACTAGTATGGCACTTTTCCTTCACATAGGCATTTAATCAAACACATGAGGAGTATACTTTGGTTATACAATCATCAATGTATCTAATTGTCATGGTTGTATGAATAATTTTGCAAGTTTGAAGGGTTTATCATGATTATTATGCAAATCATCACATACGAGGGTCAATCATTGGAATATGTAATTTAAAACATGAATCAAAGCCCCACAACATCATGAACATGAATTCCAATTCAATTTAATTCATGAACATTCATACATACTCAAATTTTGGATTTTGAAAAGAGATTCTTCATCGTCATGGGTAAAAGGGACCCATGAATCAACACATCACATATCTGGGTGAATAATTTCTTGAGAAATGGTGAAGGAAAACTTTAATTCTTAACTTGAAATTACGTTGTTAGGGTATCTTGTTTTTGGGGATTATCTTTAAGAGAAAACCCTAATTTTATGTTATAGATGGATAATAAATTTATGAGCCTCAATCTGATATAATTAGGGGTTAAAATGGATGGAAAAAAATACCTAAATACCCTTTTAAAAATGACTTTATAATAACTGAATGAACTATGCGACAGAGGATGCGGCGGTCCATCGCTGGGTCAATGGTCCATCATTCCTGACCGTCGCACCTAGGCAGAATAGGGGTTCACTGCCTCTACTATGATGGCTTGAAAGATGGTCTGTTGCTAGCTCAATAGTTCATCGCTAGCTCGATAGTTCATCGGCCTGAACCATCGCCCTTAGGAAGAATATGATCTCACTGCCTCTGCTGTAATGGTTTGGGAGATGGTTCGTTGCTAGCTGGACGGTCCATTGGCCCTTATCGTCGCACCTGGGCAGTTTTGACTATTCTTTGTAAAATGGCCATAACGTTCTACCCCGATACTGGATTTGGATAAAATTAATATCTTAAAAATTCCATGTATATAAAAGTGGATTCATCTTTCAAAGTAAGTTTCTAACATACTTGGGATGATGTCTCAATCTATTCTAGCTACTTAGTTCTGGAATGAAAGAATGACTTCTAAGAATCACACCCTCATCTGACAGTGTGTGTTCCCATCCTTGGGTTCACTCGAAGCTAAATCCTACTCTCATCTTAATAGACACTGAACATAATTAACTGGACTGAGTTAATTGAGTTCTATTTACTAACGAAATACTATTAAGATTACTAAATTTTTTAGGTTTCTGAGATTACTGAGTTTACTAAGTTTTTTTTAGTCACATGACTGAATGAATTTCTATGAACATGGATCGATTGATAGTATCTTAAAAACATGACACTGTCTCTAGGCACACAACTAATTGTCGGGTATAAGTACCCCCAGGACTCGATAGCATGAAACTGACAAAGCATGACTTTCTTGAATACAGGACCAACATCACAATCCATAATACAATAATTTGGAGATTTGATGAAGTAGAAGTTCTAAAGCACTACAAGGGCTACACATGTATCCATAATTCACTGACTAAGACATTTCATCAAACATTTGACATTCATAAACTTGTACATGATTGCGGATTTCATATTATCATACTATTACGGTACTTTTCCTACACATAGTTATTTAATCAAACACATGAGGAACATACTTTGGTTATACCATCATCAATGTATCTAATTGTCATGGTTGTATGAATAGTTTTTCCAATTTGAAGGGTTTATCATGATTATTATGCAAATCATCATATTCTGATGTGTGAGTAGATGCTAAAAAATTTGAGGATTTTAACTGAGAATAAATACATGTATTAAGCAAATTTTGTTGTTTTTGATTATTTTCTCTTTGATATTGCAGTAAAAGTCAAGATACAAGAGAACCAGCAATAATAGAAGTAAAAGAGTTGATTTCTGAGTAAGTAGAGAGGGAAGTATAGCTGATGACTTGTCTGATAAGTCGTCAACCTTGTGATAAGCTATCAGAGTTTCTGTCAGCCTTAGATAGAGAATGAGCTTCAGCTAGAATTTATGATGACATCTGTGTTAGGCCGTCAAAAGTATGATAAGCCATCAGGCTCATCTTCAGGCTTAGGTAGGGAATGGGATTTAAAGTGAATAATCAATGACATTTGTGATAAGTCATCAAAGGTATGATAAGACATCATGCCTCATCATCAACCTAAGACAGAGATTGTGAAATATAAAGAGGAGCTGATGACATTCCTGATAAGTCATCAGACTCTTGATAAGCCGTCACCCATGATGTCATCTGTTCGAGAAAAAAGGTTGTGCTCTGTGAATTTTTTTTAATAATTAGGCTGAAGTATTTAAGGACAAATTCTAGGGTTTTCAGGGGAAAAATGGGAGAAAAAGATTGAACTTAGTTAAAAAGGAGTTCACCTCTCTTTGGGGGATCTTAACTTAGAATTCAATTTTCAACTCTTTGATTTGGTTGTGGGAATTTTCTCTTGAACTTGGAAGAGAATCAACTTCAGACGTTATCGTTTGTAAGTTTAATTACTTTGAATGATGAAAATAATTGTTGCTATCTATTTCTTTTTCATGTGGCAATAAAACTCATAACTAGGGTTGTGGGATCTATGATTATTCTTCCATGGATTTAATAGTTGGTTAGGTTTTGAGTTATTGTGGAGACATCTTGATAATTCCTTTGTTATGATTGTTATTTATTCGTTGCAAACAATAGATCCCGCTTTATGTTGATTTGCTCAAACTGATAAATAAACTAAAGGTAGCAAATTATCAATGTGGATTTGGGAAGATTAAGTTCTCATCTAATGATTAATTCTGTAACAAGATTGGTCAACTCGAGATAAAATTAGTATGAATAGAATGCTTTCCTATGTTCAAGAGAATTAGGGAGTTCAACATCTAGGTACGTTGAGAAACACTTAGATGGACTGCCAAAAATGATAATTTGGTGTTTCCCATAAGTCACGAGAATCAAATACTATAACTATTATTCAATGAAGGATTACTAATCATAGTGATCACAACCCTAGTTTCTCTATATCATTGATTTGAAATATTATAGTTTAAGATTTGAGTTCTTAGGTGAGTTAAAATGTTAATTACTTTTGTTCAATCATTAAAAAAAAACCATTTTGTCTTTTCATATCATTTGTTTGAATTTAACTTGTAGATTTAGTTTTAAACTAGTTTAATCTCCACCCATATTGTTCCTTGTAGATTTGACCCCGACTCTAAAGTTGGGTAAATATATTGACGATGACTGCCTTTCACTAAATTGACGTGTAAGTAGAGCGTTATAAAAAACAGTGCTGTTGCCGAGGAACAATTTGGCATATTGAGTTGGTTTGGAATTTTAGCCTACTTTCTTAAATTTAACTTGTAAATATTTTTTTTAGTTTTCTTTTATTTTTTGTGTTAGGTAGATTTTTATTTTAGTTTACTTATTACTGTGGCATCGTGGAATAAACATGAGCTTGATGGTTGGAAATCTTATCTTGATGATCCATGTTCATATTGTGATGGACCTCACTTATGGCAAGATTGTAGTTATGCTCCCCAGAGAGAGATATGTGCACCATCTCCATGCTACGAGGAGTATGATTGTTTGTTATGTGGTGGTCATAATTGACATTGGTGTTATTTCCCAAATGCCCCCTCCCCTATTGTGCTAACCTAAATTCTAGTTCTTCTTATGAGTTTGATAGGTCTTATGGTCAAGAAAAGAAAGAATGAAGCACCGAGAAAAGTGGCATTAAAGATATGTTTCAACGAATGTTGGATCTCCAAAAAGAAACGTATGATATTGTATGTGATATGTGTCAAGACATGAAGCCAATCATTCATGAGGATATGGATATAGAGGTCAATTATTCAAAGCATTCTTCTATATTTTGTTTAAATGATATATTGTCTGTGAAATCATTTAAAATAATAGAAGAGTGTGAAGATGAGGAGAAAGGACCCTATATTGATGTTGAGCAACCCTCAGTGATTTCCCAACCAACCAAACCAACCATAATAGATGATTCCAAGATTGAGGACATGGTGCTAGAGGCAAAACAAGAAATAAAGAAAATCTCTAATAACGACTCTAGCCCAATTCAAAGTGAAGTGTCGAGAAGGTGAGTAAAAGTGAGTGTGTAGTAGATAGTATAAATTTTGAAGTAGGATTGATTGGGCCTCATTCAAAGCACTTTTATACATTATGTTTAGATGTTATCTTGTCTGTGGAATCATTTAAAATTGTAGAAGAGTGTGAAGATGAGGAACAAGAATCCTATATTCTTGATTTTACATTAGACAAGCAACATAAAAACATACCTCACTTTAAGGCCGAGTGGTTTACCACACGCAATCCATTACTCGACTTCTTCATTTTTGTACCACCCCCTACGAGTGAGGTAAGAAGATAAACTCTATGTTGGGGGTGAAATTCATATCCTCAAGGTGGACGAAAAAGCTGAGTTAGGTCGTGTTGCGATACTAAATTAGGCGCTTCTTGGGAGGCAACCCAAGGTATTTTGTTGTTTTTATTTATATTATGTGATTGGCATCAGATCTTCGCACCCATGGTGCCATAAGTATGTTTCTAACTCTCTTGTTTTTGTTTGACACATTGGGAACATTGTATGATTTTAAGTTGAGGGTGGGACTGCTTGTGGGTGTTGATGTCCTCTTAGGGTTTTTGTTACCATGCCTTTTTTCCCAGATTCTTGTTCCTAGTAGAGCCGGCAGGTTTATGCGTATTGTAATTTGTTATAAAATGTTGTAGTTTCTAGGAGCAATACAAGTAACTTAGAAAGTTAACATGTTTTTGTTGATTTTTGAACACCTCTCCAATGGTCTGTTTTATAACTCTGTGATATGCATTTATGTATGACCGTTGTGTATCTTGTTATGACATTAGTCCTATTGACATGATAACTATTGCTAAACAATTGCATGAACCGAATGGGTAGTAGCTTGTGGTGTACCTTTGAGCCATGTGTAAGATACTACCTAGTTCCTATTGTGCATTTAATCTAGAACTTGCTCGATTGGTCTTCCCTTGGTTGTAGGATAGCGGTTAGGAGAGGATCATAGGCCATTATTGATTTTAGTCTACTTTTAGCCTAAATCACCTTCCATGTGTGAATAATATCCCTTGATCCTGATTTTGAGCCTGAATGCCTATTATTTTTATTATACCTATCACCTTATTTCACAATGAACATGTTTTGGCCCTGGTCCTTCTTGGACATTATGCACTTTGACTTAGGGAAATAGCCTAAATTAAGGGTGTCTATCATAGGGGTGTATGGTGTAAAGTGAGTATGAAGAAGGGTAAAAAAATATGCAAGGTTGGGTGTGGTAGAAAAAGAATGTAAAAAAGAAAAGTTGTGAAAAAAAGAAAATGAATTAATAAAAACTGCACCCAGCTTGAATGTGCTTTAATCAAGAAAGGGAGAAATAAGGTAAAGGTTGATAAGTGAGACCCAAAAAAAAGTGTAGTGCCAAGGAGGCTTAGTTACTTTAGATATCCTTGTGTATCACACAAACCTCAAGCCTACATTACAAGCTAAAGAAAAGTCCTATAGCGATCCTAACTTAACTGTCTGAAAGCTTCAACAATGAAAATAAGGGCAAGCCTATGGTATTTGGCATATATTGATTGGAACTTCTTTCTGAGAGTGAGTGTCTCTTGACTGTCCATGCATTGAAAAGCTTAGTTCACATATAAATGAGGAGGGACCTCTTTTTTGTAAGGAAACACTGATTACGTTGCTAGTTGCTAACTTGTTTGGATAGTGTCATCTTGGTACATGTATGGTTGTTGTTGCTAAATTGATGCCATATCATGACTCCTATATGTCACATTATTGTTCTTCAATAATATGCATAGTTTTTTTAAAGAAATTAATTGAACTTGGAGATGGTGAAGATGTTTTGAGGTAAAATAGATGATTGACTGCCGAATGTGCTTTGTATCCTCTAAGTTATGTTTTAGTTGCTTGAGGACAAGTAATTGTTTTAAGTTGAGGATGTTGATGTGTGAGCAGATGCTAAAACATTTTAGGCTTTTAACTGAGAATCATTGCAAAGTCTTAAGCAACTTTTTCCATTTTTGATTGTTTTCTCTTTGATATTGCAGCAAAAGTCAAGATGCAAGAGAAACAGCAATAATGGAAGTAAAAGAGTTGATTTCTGAGCAAATAGAAAGGAAAGTATAGATGATGACTTGTTTGATAAGTCATCAACCTTATGATAAGCTATCAGAGTAGCTGTTAGCCTTAGATAGAGTATGAGCTTTATTTGGAATTTGTGATGACATCTGTGATAGGACATCAGATGTATGATAAGACATCAAGCTCATCGTTAGGCTTAGGCAGGGAATGGTATTTGAAGTGAATAATTGACGACATCTGTGATAAGTCTTCAAAGGTTTAAGAAGCCATCACACCTTATCGTCAACCTAAAGCATAAATTGTCAAAATTAAAGAGGAGCAGAAGACATTCCTAATAAGTCGTTAGGTGCTTTCATCAAGCAAACCTGAGCTGTGACATATGGATTATTGACTGAGACCATGGGAGGTATCATGTAACTAGCATGCCCCAATCTTAGTAAATCGGGGTCCAGTGTGTAACCCCAGTTGAAAAAATGTCAATATCGTTCGATGGTTACTAACATTGGCTGCGTGGATCTACTAAACTGGTGTCCTGAAGGACTAGGAGTCACCCTCTACTGATAGTGCTCTCATGATTCCCTAGTCCTTTTACCATAACCATGCACCCACAAGTTCAAAACCATATTAAAAGCTTGAAAATTATATTTATAAAACTATGAGAAACTTTATTCAATTCATAACATTCAAAACCCTAACCTTTGTTCTCAAAACCAAATAATCATCTTATGAACAATACTTTTAATCACATGCCTTTGAAAAATTAAAAAAGAGAGAAGAATAACATGCTTGAATCACAAAGATTTATGGAGAGAAATTAACCCTTGAGCCCTTAGATGACCAAATTGGTGAAACCTTAACTTGAATTGTTTAAAATGATTTAGAGAGAGTGTGTAATCCATTAAAATGTTGAATGAATGCCCCAAAGGTGTTTTATGGGAGTGGGGTCTAAAGGGTTTTAAGTTGGAAATGTAAAAAATGCCCACAACTTTAAAGCTGGAAAAACATCATCTTTGATAATGAGTTAGCCCCTTGACTCATACCCAGACCTCTCAACTCATGACCATAAGTCAAAACCAGGACAGTCTCTAGGACCTCCGACACTGTTATCCGTATGCCTGAACCCACCAACTTGTAACATAACCTTAGGACTTTTAGGGTCCTCCTCATGAGCAATACAGAACCCAAATAAATCGAACACTAGAAACCCTATGAATTGATCCTATGACTTGTGACATATCTTTATGGCTCATAGTGAGCCACTAATATTCAGATTGGAAACAAGTTTCAGACTTATTGGTTTGGATATGACTCAACCCTACGAGTCTTCAAGATATTGTACGACTCCGGGAGTTCAGTCGTAACCAAGGCAGTGAGCCCAAAGCTCAAGAAACTTTTCAAGAACCAAAATTTAGGGTGTTTCACTTTTGTCACATGATTTTGTTATTATGCAAGATTAATTCATGATGATCCCCTGAGTATATTAGTACTAAAACCTGATAACATTATAATGAGGCCTTAAAATGAAGATATGTTGATCTAGGTTATGATTCAATTGACCTTGTATCTATATATATGTATATCTAGCTATACGTAGCTTTGATATTACCTTATATAACTTCCTTTATTTATTCATATTGTATATTCATTCCTTGGCTTTGTAAATTTATTTAATCTTCTTTCGTCTTTTATTTGTACATTAGTTAGGGATATACAGTATAGTATTAAAAATCCTGTGTATGGATAGAATAAAATAGTTCACCCTTGATTCTGTCTTAGCCTTATTATGTTATTTTTAAACATGATTAAGATAGGATATTCTTATTCTCTCATTGGCTTGTTATATGATTATTGGACTCTTGGGTGTAGTTTTCATTATAATTATATGTTATATATATCTACATTATCTTTGTAGCTTAGTTGACAATTTCCTATCAAGTACCTTATGTTTGGCACTCATACTACATTTCTATAGCCTAAAGATTATACGACGAGTTATTACCATTCGTTTGTGCATCGTGTAGCACAACCATGGTTTAGTCACTTATAATGAGCTTCTGACGTTTGTAGTATTGCTTACCTCTCCCTTATATATTAGACTAGTGTTTATGTTGTAATCAGAGATAAGTTATATTAGTGTAATTCCCTTATTATTTCTTTTTTGTACTCCTTTTATATTAGAAGCTCTTGTATTGATTCCTCCTGTTTTGGGACTTTTTATGTATTTGATTTTTTTATACTATTTATTCCGCATTATTTTCTATATATATTTGGGTAGTTCATTACTAGACATTTCGAACTACAGAGTTGGCTTGCCTTCTGGTGGGTTATATAGGCGCCATTATGACCTACGAAATTGGGTCGTGACAAATTTGTATCAGAGCTAGG
Source organism: Capsicum annuum (assembly GCF_002878395.1). Taxonomy (NCBI): domain Eukaryota; kingdom Viridiplantae; phylum Streptophyta; class Magnoliopsida; order Solanales; family Solanaceae; genus Capsicum; species Capsicum annuum. Next base: position 44,414 of record NW_025889618.1, read on the forward strand.
TTTCACCAGTGTATTAGTACAAGAGCTAAGTGCTTAGTAGAGTCTTGCGGATTGGTGCAAAGACATCCAAAACCTATCTTTGAGAGGCTATATGAACATTTTATAAAAATTACTTCTAGACTCCTTACCATGTGTCCATTTGATATAAACCTCAAACCAATTCTTTGACTCTATTCTATCCCCATTGAACGATGCAATATGGGTGACGTTGTCGGTAGATACGGCTAAAATTTAAGCACACATTTAAATAGTTTTATAATAACATTGAACTAGAGAGTCTAAAATGTATATCAAAGTTTTTTTGCATAAACTAAAGGATTTAGAGCCTTCTTAGGATCCACTA
>NW_025889619.1:0-2118 GCF_002878395.1 Capsicum annuum
TTGATTTCATCAGCCACCATCAATAGTTTCAGATGAGATATGCACTGCATGTGATTTTAATCGTCCTGGCAAAAAGTGTCTCCGGAAGCTGGAATGGGTTTGGCGTGGTGAAATGTACATGGCAAAAAGAAGGTATATTTTCTAGTCATATAATACGAAGTGGGCAGCTTTAGATAGATTGCTATTGAAACTTGAAATTCTGTTTATACCAAACATCAGTGATTATTACCACATAAAGAGGCAACTCGAGTCTGAACTTGTTGAAGTAGGAGATGGTCAACGATCAAAGTCTTTTCTTGATTTGCCTAAAGCAGAACAACAAGTAAAGATCAAGGACCGTTTAAAGAAATACTGTCAAAAGGTAAGTTGCTAACTTTGCTATGTCGTCTTCGTTTAACTTCTTTTTCTAGCACAATTGAATAGTCCCTTTTTATCTATTTTCCTAGGCATATAAAAAAGTTCTTGAAAAGCCGGTCACAGAAGTTCGAGAAGCAGGGATCTGCATGCGAGAAAATCCTTTTTATGTTGATACCGTACGGAGGTAAGACAAGCTTGTGGATTGTATGCTTATCTATAGTGTTTTTAATTGCTGTACTATGTCAACAGTATCAGTTTGGAACTTTTCAGCTGTTCACCAAGTTTGCTCATATGAATTTTTGCTTTCTGTTAAAAGTTTCCGAGATAGGAGGTATGAATACAAAGGCCTTAATAAAGTTTGGAAAGGTAAGCTGTCTGAAGCAAAGGCTAGCGGCAATTCCATAAATATTCAAGAAGCACAGGTGCCTTTTTGAATGTGTCTTTCTATTGTTTAAACTCGCTCTGGCTTTGATAAGTAGAGAGAATGCTATATGCCACTAATTGATCTACATTTTCATTGATTTTCACAGGATTTGGTAGTTCTGTATGATTCATTGCAGCTGGCTCATAAATGCATTTTAAACTCCTTTTATGGTTATGTCATGCGCAAGTATGTTTATTTGCTTTCACTGTTTCCAGCATACTGTCTGTACTAGTCTATGTAGCATTATATGTCTTCAAGCAGTGTAACTACAAAGCCTTTGTTCCCTCCCTTCAGGGGTGCAAGATGGTACTCAATGGAGATGGCTGGAGTTGTTACATATACTGGTGCAAAAATCATTCAGAATGCTCGATTGTTGGTTGAAAAAATTGGAAAACCCCTCGAGTTAGACACAGATGGTATTTGGTGTGCATTACCAGGCTCTTTCCCTGAGAATTATACCTTCAAGACAAAGTATGATTTGGTTCTTAAGATGCATTGTTTCTTCAAGTGTTATTGCTGTCTCCCTTTCTTCTATTCTTGTAATCTGTGCTGTGTAATATTTGTTGTCTGCAATGTTTTTTTTTTTTTAAATTTTTATAGAGGTTTGTCTTCTATATTAAGAGTGGTATTTTTTTCTGCTGTTATACTGAACGTCATGATGATTATGGATGTGCATTTCAGAGATCCAAAGAAGAAGCTGACAATCTCTTATCCTTGTGTAATGCTGAATGTTGATGTGGCTAGAAACAATACCAATGATCAGTACCAGGTTGAAGCCGACTCTAGTCCTGTACTCTGCTTGTTTCACTTTCAGATGGTTTTTGCATGACTATTAGTCTATTATTGTTGCAACCTTAAATAAACTAGAGACACTATTTTCTACTACTTAAAAGAAACTATCTCCACTTCCATTTTTCAGACTCTCAAGGACCCCATCAATAAGACGTATACAATACACAGTGAATGCTCAATTGAGTTTGAAGTGGATGGACCATATAAGGTGAAACACAAACACCTAATACACATCTTTAAGCAAACTTCAATGTTCGCCGTGCCATCCCTTTTTGGAACTTTGTGCTGTTTAATAAGGCATGATAACTATATTGATTATCCTTTTATTTTTTTCTGCAAGTAGGCAATGATTCTTCCCGCTTCCAAGGAAGAAGGTATTCTAATTAAGAAGCGCTATGCAGTTTTCAATGATGATGGTACGCTTGCCGAACTTAAAGGTTTTGAGATTAAACGTAGAGGTGAGCTAAAGCTCATCAAAGTTTTCCAGGTACTCCATTTGTGAATACCCAATTTATTCTTTTCTTTCAAGTAAAAGATGTTTGTTT
>NW_025889620.1:0-6349 GCF_002878395.1 Capsicum annuum
CTGAGATCACTTGGTTTCGTATTTGACGAAAAAGATATCGAATCATGGTATCTGACTAATGATACAGAGCTTGAATAGATTACTTGAATCGCTTCTGAGATTAGGATTGAATCACTTGAATACTATTAGAACTGAGCTGATTACAGGTTTGAGGCTAGATTACTAGCGATATAGAGATTACAGTATAACTGAGATTACTGAGCTTTATTAAGCTTCACACTTGTCTGAGGATACAGAGTTCCATAGTTCACTAAGTTCTGAGAATCATGGCTTGATTGGAATTATCAAAAAACTGACACGGGCTCTAGACAACAACTTTATTTTTAGGTATAAATACCACCAGGACTCGATAACATAAAAGTAAGACATAATCATTTTTCATCACAAATCATTCATGCATCATCATTGTCATCCATTCATTACTATAATCATTCATTCATTATTACAAGCATTCATTCATCATTACAATCATTCATTCATCATTACAATCATTCATGTATCATCACAATCGTTAAAGCATCCCATCAAGTAGTTGGGCATCATAACATACTTTCCCTCTCAAGATCCTTAGGACATCGCATTAAGCATTTAGGAAACATAGACCTCTATTGATCATCATAACCGCAAAAGGGTCACTCCAAACCTTTAAGGATCATCAACATCGGTTCACCATTAGATTATACCCCATTTAACGAGATATTACATCAAGTACTTCATACCTATATCGGTCTTGTCATGTATTTGGATATCACTTGATTTGGGGGAAACTTCATACTAACACGTCACTATTTACTTGCTAATCACTTGACATATATTAAAAGCTTAGCATATATCAAAGAGCACAAAATTAGGGAATTTACAACCATCATATCTCGACTTGTTCACTAGGGTCTTTCAACAACCACTAGACACGACCGATTTTACATCTACTTGGGGATTTCATGCTATCTTGGCATATTTCACTCACTAAGGCATTTTATCAAACACTAGGCATGCATGGACTAGCTCATAATTTTGGGTTTCCTATCCAACATACTATAGTGGCCCTTATGCTTCATCGAAGCTGTTTATCAAACCTATGTGGGGAACGTTCATCACTTATTCAACCATTTTTACACCCAAAAGTTATGAACATATCACATGGAAAAACAACTCAAGAGGGTCTATCACAAACATCACATGAATTTCACATACTGGGGTCAATGCTCATAAATTTTGTAGGCAAACATAAATCAAAACTCAAGAACACATTAAACATCCATTCCAACTCATACAAATCATTTACAACTCATAAACATAAAAATCTTTTAGTTTTAAAAAGGGTTCTTGAGCTTCTTGGATGAAAGGGACCTAAGTATCAACATCTACATACCTTAACCTTGAAGAAACATTGAAGAATTTAGGGTTGAATTTTTGAAGATTAGGGTTCTTGAATGAAACCCTAGATATTCTTGAGAGAATTGGAAAAGAAAATGATAGAATTAAGGTTTGAATGAAGGTTCCTCATATTTATAGAGGCTAAAAAAAGGTGGAAAATGACCAAAATACCCTTGCAAAAATGCCCTCGAATTACTGGAAAAATATACTTGACTCCATCCGTGACAGGCCATCAGGTCCATGATAGGCCGTCATGATGGTCGTCACAAAAGGGGTCAAAATTCTTGATTTTCTGCCCAGGGCTGACGATGTCGTCATAAATGTCGTCAGAATGTGACGACATCATCAAAAAGGTCGTCAGAAACGTGATAGCCCATCAGAAACGTCGTCACCATTTTCCAGCTTGACATGCTGGAGTAAAATGGGCATAACTCTTTTCTCCGATATCGGATTTAGGCGAAATTGGTATCGTTGGAAAGCTAATTCAAAGATCTTTCATTTGATATATAGAAAGACACCCATTTATTGATATACAATGAGTTATGGTCGATTTAAGTTGGCCCAAACTTTGACGGTCACTAAAACTTGAACGATAGGAAAGTTTTCAACTTGTTCATGAGTTAGGGGACCTCTATGATCTTAATTCATGCTCAAATAGATTCCCACATGATTCAAAGTATTTAATAATTAGGAGGATATTTCTGAAATATTTTGACTCGAATTTTCGCTTTACCAAATACGCTCTAAGGCTCAGACTGGAAGAAGATTTTGCGGGGCATTACATTATCTCCCCCTTGAGAACATCTCAGATCAGGACCATGAAAAATTAAATGGACCACACTGGGACAATCTCCAACCTCCCTGGCACACCTCAGTTGATTTTTAGACCAGAGGACGCTCGAACCCATGGCCCACCCTCAAAACCGTGGGCTATAACTCATCAATTTAACCCGAAAATGCCCAATTCGCGCTATTTCGCCCGTTTGTCCTCCAAATTGGTTATGAAAATTTAAACGGACCACACTGTGATGATACCCAACCTCTCAGGCATGCCTTGGTCAATTTTCGGCCCCCAGCACGCCCAGACCTCGGGCCCACCCCCAAAATCGGGGGCTATAGCACACCGATTTTGCCCAAAATGCCCCATTTGCATCGTTTTGCAAATTGGTTCAAGCAAATGGCCATAAAAATTTTAGCGGACTACACTGGGATGGTCCCTTACCTCCCTGTCATGCCTCAGTCTATTTTTAGACCATAAAACTCTCGGACCCCAACGCCACCCCCCAAAACTGTGGGCAATAACATATCGATTTGGCCCGAAAATGCCCCATTCGCACTGTTTTGCCTGTTTATCCACCCAAATGGCCACGAAAATTTAAACGAACCATACTGGAATGATCCCTAACCACCCTGACACACCCCAATCATTTTTCAGCCCACAGCACGATCGGACCCCGGGCCCAACCCCAAAACTGTTGGCTATATAGCATACCGATTTGGCACAAAAATGCCACGTTCGCGTCGTTTCTCCCATTTGTCTACATAAATGGCTGCAAAAAATTAAACGGACCATACTTGGATGACCCCCAACCTCCTTGCCATGCCCCAGTTGATTTTCGACCCACAGCACACCCAGACCCCGGGCCCACCCATAAAACTGAAGGCTATAGCACACCAATTTAGCCCAAAAATGCTCTGTTCGCACTGTTCCACCCGTTTGTCCACCTAAATAGCTACGAAAATTTAAAATAACCATTCTGGGACGATCCTAAATCTCCATGGTGTGCCCCGATCAATATTTCGCCCATAGCAAGCTAATTTCTCGGGCCTTGCCTCAAAATCGTGGGCTATAGCACATCGATTTGGTCCAAAAATGTTTGGTCTATGCTGTTTCTCCTGTTTGTCCACCCAAATGTCTATGAAAATTTATACGGATCACACTGGGATGATTCTCAACCTCCTTGGCATGCCCTAGTCAATTTTTGGCCAACAGCACGCTCGGACCCCGGATCCACCCCCAAAATCGTGGGCTATAGCACACTGATTTAGCTCGAAAATACCCTATTCGCGCTGTTTCTCCCGTTTGTCTACCCAAATGGCCACGAAAATTTAAACGGACCACACTGGGACAATCCCCAACCTCTATGGCATGCTCCGATTAATTTTTAGCCCACAACACGCCTAAACCCTAGGACTAGCTGCCAAAATCGTGGGCTATAGCACGCCGATTTAGCCTGAAAATGCCTCGTTCCCTCCCTTTCGCCCGTTTGTCCATCCAAATAGCCAAGAAAATTTAAACGGACCACACTGGGATGATCTCCAACCTCACTGGCACGCCTGGTCAATTTTTGGTCCACAGCACGCCCTGACCCTAGGACCACCCCTAAAATCGTGGGCTATAGCACACCGATTTGTCCCTAAAATGCCCCATTCGTGCTATTTTGGCCGTTTGTCCACCCAAACGGCCACAAAATTTAAACGGACCACACTAGAACGATCCTTAACCTCCCTGGTATGCTCCGGTCAATTTTTGGCCCACAGTACGCCCGGACCCCGAGCCCACCCCCGAAACCATAGGCTATAACAAATCGATTTGGTTCGAAAATGCCCCCTTCGTATCGTTTTGCCCGTTTGTCCACCCAAATAGCCACAACAATTTAAACGGGACATACTGGGATGATCACTAACTTCCCTGGCAAGCCATAGTCAATTTTTGGCCCACAGTATGCTTGGACCCCGAGCCCCCAAAACTGTGGGCTATAGGTACACCGATTTGGACCGAAAATGCCCCGTTCGCACCGTTTCTTCTGTTTGTCCACCAAATGGCCATGAAAATTTAAAAGGACTACACTGGGACTATCCGCAACCTTTGTGGTATGGACAGAATGATTTTTGGCCCACAGCACGCCCAGACCTCGAATTCACCCCCCAAACCGTGGGCCATAACATACTGATTTGGCCCAAAAATGCACTATTTGTGCTGTTTCATTCGTTTGTCCACCCAAATAGCTACGAAAATTTAAACGGACCATACTGGGATGATCCCCAACCTCCTTAGCATGCCCTAGTCAATTTTTAGCCCACGATATACCGATTCCCCAGGCCCTCTCCCAAAATTGAGGTCTATAGGACACCAATTTAGTCCGAAAATGCCCTGTTTGCGCTGTTTCACCTGTTTGTCCGCCCAAATGGCCACAAAAATTTAAATGGACCATATTGGGTCGATCCCCAACCCGCCTGGCATGCCCGATAGATTTTCCTCCAATAGTACGGTCGAACCCCGGGCCCACACCTGAAATCGTGGGCTATAGCACATCGATTTGGCAGAAAAACACCCTGTTCGCGCCATTTCGTCCCTTTGTCCACCCAAATGACCACAAAATTTAAAAGAACCACACTGGGATGATCCCCAACCTCTCTAACATGACCCGATCAATTTTTGGCCCACAACACACCTGGACCCCGAGCCCACCCCTAGAACCGTAGGCCATAGCACACCAATTAGGCCCGATAATGCCCTGTTCGCGTTTTGTCCCCCCAAATATCCACAAAAATTTAAACGAACCAACCTGGAATGATCTTCAACCTCCCTGGCACGCCCAGACCCCTGGGCTACCCCTTAAACCGTGGGCTATAACACATTGATTTGGCCCAAAAATCCACTGTTCACGTTGTTTTGCCTGTTTGTCCACCCAAATGGCCGCAAAAATTTAAATGGACCACACTGCGATGATCCCCAACCTCCCTGGCATGCCCTAATCAATTTTTAACCCACAGTACGCCCGAACTCCAGACCCCCTAAACGTTGGGCTATAGCATATCGATTTGACCTGAAAATGCCCCATTCGCATCGTTTCGCCAGTTTGTCCACCCAAATGGCCACGAAAATATAAACGGACCATATTGGGATAATCTACAACCTCCCTGGCATGCCCCAATCGATTTTTAGCCCACAGCACACCCGGTCCTCGGGATCACCCCCAAAACCGTGGGCTATAGCATACCAATTTGGCTAGAAAATGCCCCATTCGCACCGTTTCTCCCGTTTGTCAACCCAAATGGCCACATAAATTTAAATGGACCATACTGGGATGATCCCCAACCTCTCCGACATGCCTCGATCAATTTTTAGTCCACAACGCACCCAAACCCCGAGACTACCCGCAAAAACTGTGGGCTATAGCACACCAATTTGGCCTAAAAATGCCCTGTTCGCGCCGTTTCACCTGTTTGTCCACCTAAATGGCCAAGAAAATTTAAACGGACCATACTAAGAAGATATCTAACCTCTTTGGCATGCCCGATCAATTTTTGGTCCACAGCACGCCCGGACCCCGGACCACCCTCGAAATCGTAGGATATAGCACACCGATTTGGACCGAAAATACCCCATTTTCACAGTTTCACCCGTTTGTCCAGCTAAATGGCCACAAAAATTTAAACGGACCATACTGGGATGATCCCTAACCTCCCTGGCATGCTCTGATAAATTTTTGGCCCATAGTACGCCTGGACCCCGAGCCAACCCCCGATACCATAGGCTATAGCAAACTGATTTGGCCCGAAAATGCCCCCTTCACACTATTTTGTCTGTTTGTACACCCAAATAGCCACAAAAATTTAAACGGACCATACTGGGATGATCACTAACTTCCCTGGCATGCCACAGATAATTTTTGGCCCACAGCACACTTGAACTCCGAGCCCTACCGAAACCGTGGGCTATAGCACACCGATTTGGACCGAAAATGCCTCGTTCACGCTGTTTCTCCTATTTGTCCACCAAATGGACACAAAAATTTAAACGGACCATAATGGGACTATCCCCAATATCTGTGGTATGGCCAAATTGATTTTAGGCCCACAGCACGCTCAGACCTCGGTTTCACCCCCAAAACCGCAAGCCATAACACATTGATTTGGCCTAAAAATGCACCATTTGTGCCGTTTTGCTCGTTTGTCCACCCAAATA
>NW_025889620.1:6449-8315 GCF_002878395.1 Capsicum annuum
GCTACAAAAATTTAAATGGACCATACTAGGATGATCCCCAACCTCCCTGGCATGCCCCGATCAATTTTTGATCCACAGCATGCCGATTTACCGGGCCCTCCCCTAAAATCGAGGGATATAGGACATTGATTTAGACCAAAAATGCCCCGTTTGGGCCATTTCACCTGTTTGTCCGCCCAAATGGCCATAAAAATTTAAACGAACCATATTGGGTCGATCCCCAACCTGTCTGACATGATCGGTAGATTTTTTGCCAGTAGCACGCTCGGAACTCGGGCCCACACCCGAAATCGTAGGCTATAGCGCATCTGTTTGGCTCAAAAACACCCTGTTCGCGCCGTTTTCCCCCTTTTTCCCACCCAAATGGATACAAAAATTTAAATGGACTACACTGGGATGATACCCAACTTCCCTAGCAGGCCCCGGTCAATTTTTGGCCCACAACACGCCTGGACCCTGAGCTTACACACAAAACCATAGGCTATAGCACACAAATTAAGCTCGATAATTCCCCGTTCACGCTATTTTGCCTGTTTGTCCACCCAAATAGCCATAAATTTAAACGGACCAACCTGGAATGATCTCCAACCTCCCTGGCATGCCCCGGTTGATTTTTGGTCCACTGCACACCCAAACCCTGGGCCCACCCCCAAAACCGTGGGCTATAGCACATTGATATGGCCCAAAAATTCCCTATTCACGTTGTTTTGCCTGTTTGTCCACCCAAATGGCCGCGAAAATTTAAACGGATCATACTGCGATGATCCCTAACCTCCTTGGCATGCCCCAATTAATTTTTGACCCACATCACGACCGAAACCTAGACCACCTAAACCGTGGGCCATAGCACATTGATTTGGCTTAAAAATGCCCCGTTCGCGCCATTTTGCATGTATGTCAACCCAAATAGCCATGAAAATATAAACGGACCATATTGGGATGATCCACAACCTCCCTGGCATGCCCCTATTGATTTTTGGCCTACAGCACGCTTGGAGCCCGGGCCCATCCCCTTAACCGTGGGCTATAGCACACTAATTTGGCTTGAAAAAGCCCCGTTCGTGCAGTTTCGCACGTTTGACCACCCAAATGGCCACAACATTTTAAACGGACCATACTGGGATGATCCTTAACCTCCCTGGCATGCCCCATTCAATTTTTAGCCCACAGCACGCCCGAACCCCTGGCCCACCCCCGAAACCGTTGCCTATGGCACACCAATTTTGCCCAAAAATGCCCCGTGTGCGCTGTTTCACCCATTTGTCCGCCCAAATGGCCACAAAAATTTAAACGGACACCGTTAGGATGATCCCCAACCTCCTTATCAAGCCCCGATTGATTTTTAACCCACAGCACGCTCGAAACCCAGGCCCACCCCAAAATCGTAGGCTATAGCACATCGATATGGCCCAAAAGTGCCCTATTCGCACCGTTTCACTCGTTTATCCACCCAAATGGTCACGAAAATTTAAACGGACCATACTAGGATGATCCCCAACCTTGCTGACATGTCCCAATCAATTGTTCGCCCACAACATGCCTGACCCCTGGCCCACCCCCAAAACCGTGGGTTATATCCCATCGATTTGGCCTGAAAATGCCTTGTCCGCGCCGTTTTTTTCGTTTGTCCACTCAAATGGCCACGAAAATTTAAATGAAATATACTAGAATGATCTCCAACCTCTCTGGCACACCTTGATCAATTTTTAGCCCACAGGACACCCTAACTCCGTTCCCATCCCCTAAACTATGGGCTATAGCACACCTATTTGGCCTGAAAATGCCCCATTCACGCTGTTTCGCCCTTTTGTCCACCCAAATGGCCATAAAAATTTAAACAGACCACACTGGGAAGATCCCCAACCT
>NW_025889620.1:8415-31486 GCF_002878395.1 Capsicum annuum
GCCCACCCTCAAAACCGTGGGCTATAGCACACTGATTTGGCTAAAAAATACTCCGTTCATGTTATTTCGCCCGTTTGTCCACCCAAATTGCCAAGAAAATTTAAACAAACCATACCAAAATGATCCACAACCTCCCTAACATGCTCTGATCGATTTTTGGCTCATAGCACACCTGGACCCTGGGCCCACCCCCAAAATCATAGGCTATAGAACACCGATTTGGCCTGAAAATGCCCCGTTCGTATCGTTTCGCCCGTTTGTCCACCCAAATGGCCATGAAAATTTAAACAGACCACACTAGGATGATCCTTAACCTCCTTTCACACCGCAATCAATTTTAGGCCCATGAAACTCTCGAATATCGGGCCAACCCCTAAAACCGTGGGCGATAGCACACCTATTTGGCCCAAAAATGCCCCGTTCGTACAGTTTTGCCCATTTGCCCACCCAAATGTCTATGAAAATTAAAACGGACCACACTGGGATAATCCCCAACTTCCCTAGCAAGCCCCGATCAATTTTTTGCCCATAACACGCCTGGACCCTGAGCCCACCCCCGAAACTGTGGGTTATAGCATATTGATTTAGCCTAAAAATGCCCCGTTCAATCTATTTCGCACATTTTCCACCCAAATGAACACCAAAATATAAACGGGCCACACTGGGATGATGCCCAACCTCCATGGCACGTTTCAATCGATTTTTGGCCCACAGGACATGTGGACCCTGGGCCCACCCCCAAAATAGTGGGCTATAGAACACCGATTTGTCTTGAAAATGCCTTATTTGTGGTGTTTCACCCATTTGTCCACCCAAACGGTCACGAAAATTTAAATGGACCACACTGGGACGATCCCCAACCTCTCTGTCATGCTCCGATCGATTTTTGGCCCACTAAACGCCCGGACCATGGACCCACCCCCTAAACCGTGGGCTATAGAATACCAATTTAACCTAAAAATTCCCCGTTCGCGCCGTTACACCCATTTGTCCACCTAAATAGCCACAAAATTTTTAAAAAACTACATTGGGACGATCCCCAACCTCCCTGGAATGCCCTGGTCAATTTTTGGCCCACAACACGCTTGGAATTTGGGCCCACCCCCAAAAATGTAGGGTATAACACATCGATTTAGCCCGAAAATGCATTATTCGCTCCGTTTTGCCCGTTTGTCCATCCAAATGGCCACAAAAATTTAAACGTACCACACAGGGATGATCCCCAACCTCCCTGACATGCCCCGATCAATTTTTGTCATACAAGATGCTCAGACCCTGGGCCTACCACCAAAACCATAGGCAATAGCACACTGATTTGGCTAAAAAATGCCCTGTTCGTGCTGTTTTGCCCGTTTGTGCACCCAAATGGCCACAAAAATTTAAACGGACCATACTGAGACTATCCCCAACCTCTCTGGCATTCCCTGGTTGATTTTTAACCCATATTATGCTTGAACCCCGAGCTTACCCCAAAACCATTGGCTAAGCACACCGATTTGGCCTGAAATGGCCTAGATTGTGTCGTTTTGCAAGTTTGTCCACCAAAATGGCCACAAAAATTTAAACAAACCATACTTAGATGATCCACAAACTCCCTAGCATTCCCTGTTCAATCTTTCGCCCTCAGCACACCCGGAACCTGGGAGCACCCCTAAAACCGTAGGCTATAGCACACTGATTTGGCCTGAAAATGCCCCATTTGCGCTATTCGCACGTTTGTCCACCCAAATGGCCACAAAAATTTAAACAAACCACACTAGAACTATTCCCAACATCCTTGACCCACCCCTATCAATTTTCGGCACGCAGCACACCCGGACCCCCGACCCACCCCTGAAACCGTGGGCTATAGCACACTGATTTGGTACAAAAATAACCCGATCGCACCATTTACCCTATTTTTCCATCCAAAATGGCCACAAAAATTTAAACGGGCCATACTGAGATGATTCCAAACCTCTGTGGCATGACCCAATCGATTTACGTTATTTGGCCCGTTTGTCCACCCAAATGGCCACAAAAATTTAAATGAACAACATTGGGACTATCCCTAACCTCCCTGGCATGCCCTGGTCAATTTTTGACCAATAACATGCTCGGACCCCCGGCTCACCCCCGAAATCGTGGGCTATAGCACACCAATGTGGCTCGAAACCTGTTCGGCCGTTTTACCCATTTGTCCACCAAAATGGCCACGAAAATTTAAATGGACCACACTGGGATGATCCTCAACCTCCCTAGCACAACTCGATCGATTATCAAACCACAGTATACCTGAACCCTGGGCCCACCCCTAAAACTGTAGGCTACCGTTCATGCCGTTTCGCCCGTTTGTCCACCCAAATGGCCATGATAATATAAATGGACCACACTGAGATGATCCCTATTCTTCCTGGCATGCCTCGGTCAATTTTTGGCCCACCTCGTTTGCGCTGTTTCACCCGTTTATCAACCTAAATAGCCACAAAAATTTAAGCGGACCACACTGGGATGATCCCCAACTCCCTGACACGCCCCGGTTGATTTTCAGCCCACAATACACCCGGATCTCGGTCCCACCCCCAAAATCGTGGGCTATAGCACATCAATTTGGCCGAAAAATGCCCCATTTATGTCGTTTCATCCGTTTGTCTACTCAAATGGACACAAAAATTTAAACTGACAACACTGGGACTATACACAACCTCCCTGGCATGCCTCGGTCAATTTTTGGCCCACAGTACATTCGAACTCCAGGCCCACCCCTGAAACCATAGGCTATAGCACACTGATTTGGCTCAAAAATGCCCAGTTCGCGCTGTTTTGCCAGTTTGTCCACCCAAATGACCGCAAAAATTTAAATGGACCACACTGGGACAATAACCAACCTCCTTGTCATGCCTTGATCAATTTTTAGCCTACAATACCCTCGGGCCAACCCCCAAAACTATGGGTTATAGCATACCAATTCGGCCCAAAAATGTCTCATTTGCGCCGTTTCGCCTGTTTGTCCATCCAAATAGCCACGAAAATTTAAATTGACCATACTAGGATGATCCCCAACCTCTTTGGCATGCCCCGATCAATTTTTCGCCCACAGCATACCCGAAACCTGAGCCCACCCCCAAAACCGTGGGCTAAAGCCCATTCACGCCGTTTTGCCAATTTGTCCACCAAAATTGCCACAAAAATTTAGATGGACCAAACTAGGATGATCCCCAAACTTTCTGGAATGCCCCGGTCAATTTTCGACCCACATCACGCTCGTACCTAGGACCACCCCAGAAACCATGGGCTATTGCACACTGATTTGGCCCAAAAATGCCCCGTTCGCATTGTTTTGCCTATTTGTCCACTCAAATGGACCACACTGGGACGGTCCCCAACCTTCCTGGCATGCCCTGGTTATTTTTCAGCCCACGTCACGCCCAGACCCCAGACCCACCATCGAAACTCTGGGCTATAGGACACTAATTTGGCCCAAAAATGTCCCGTTAGCGTTGTTTTGCCCATTTGTCCACCCAAATTACCATAAAAATTAAGTTTATAATGTGCCGAGATTCTATCCCGAGATGCCATATGGTGCTTATGGACCCGAAAGACCACAAGCTAACCCTTTTATGATATTTGTACCTGTACACTGCATAATATCTGAAAAATGCAGAAACTTTCCATAAGGTTCAACACATCTATAAATACTCAAAACTGAAAACTGAATACTAATACATCCGTCTGAAAAGCCTCTAACTGTCTGAACTGTGGAGTTGATGGGACATGTCCCCAACTAACTCCGTCAACAAAAAATAAACAAAGTCTAAAATAATAGTAGTAAACTAAGACTCGTCCTCGAAAGAAGAGGACTCACTGCTACTACTGCTGACTGGGACCAAACTGCTGAGGATAAACTGGATCCTGTGCCTCTGAACCTATGGTGTCAAATAAAACACCATAACGCAAATGCGTCAGTACAAAAATGTACCGAGTATGTAGACGGGGTAGGCTAATGCAAGGGTTCATGCATGCATAATATCTAAACTGAATAATCATGAAAATGCCGCCTGAGAACACATACATGAATGCACAGAACATGAACACAATTATTGCAACTCTAGATATTGAAACTCATATACCACTTTACTGCAGACTGAAATCACTACTGACACTGAGATACTGAATCACTGACTCATCTGATACTGATAACTGAGGATCTGGATGTGCTTACATCAATGACTGAATTCTTGGACTTACTACTTTCAACTGACAGGATTAGAGATCAATCTTTCTAACAGATGATTTTGGAAGCATAATCAATGATAAGAAATATGATTATATCTGAATCTGACAACAAGAATACTCAATAGAAATCTGATACTGTGACCAAGCCTGTCTGACAGTATATTTCTGAATATAATATCAAATAACTATATGTTAGACCAATTCTATCTGATGGGATGGCCCATAAATCAATGGAACTATCTGAGTTCCTCACAATGATAGATGACTGTATCTAACAGTCCTGATTTCTGAAGATTGATTCTGAAATTGAGACTGCATTTGAAATTGAAATGGTGGGAAGTAGTCACTTAACTGACATTCCCCGACCTACCATATGTGGGGTCCAACCTGTGCCCCAGTTGGAAGGGTATCATTACCGCCCTACTAGTAAAGACAACTCTATGTGACCCTCATCTAGCAGGTCCTCAAACGAGAATGGTGGAGCCCTCATCTAGCAAGTCAAGCCACCTCATTTACCCTCATCTAGCAGGTATGATGTATCTCATCCACCCTCAACTAACAGGTGTGATGTCTCAACCTATGCTGGCTACGTAGTTCTGGAGCACAAGGATTGCTTGTAAGAATCACACCCTCTACTAGTAGGTAAGTTCCCATCCTTGAGCTCGCTTGATACTATTTCTACTCCCAATTGAAATACTCAAAACTGAATTCTCAACTGAACACTGGCTAAACTGAATCTGACACTGATCATATTACTCAAAAGGTCTGATTGAGTTACGCTGAAATCACTTGGTTCCGTATCTAACGGAAAAGATATCAAATCATGGTATTTGACTGACGATATAGAGCTTGAATAGATTACTCGAATCACTTCTGAGATTAGGATTAGATCACTTGAATACTATTAGAACTGAGCTGATTACAGATCTGAGGCTAAATTACTAGCGATGTAAAGATTACAGAGATAACTGAGATTACTGAGCTTTATTAAGCTTCACACTTGTCTGAGGATAAAGAGTTCTATAGTTCACTGAGTTCTGAGAATCATGGCTCGATTGGAATTATCGAGAAACTGACACAGGCTCTAGACAAAAACTTTATTTTTGGGTATAAATACCACCAGGACTCGATAACATAAAAGTAAGACATAATCATTCTTCATCATAAATCATTCATGCATCATCATTTTCATCCATTCATCACTACAATTATTCATTCATCATTACAAGCATTCATTCATCATTACAATCATTCATGTATCATCACAATCATTAAAGCATCACTTCAAGTAGTTAGGCATCATAACATACTTTCCCTTTCAAGATCCTTAGAACATCGCATTAAGCATTTTGGAAACATAGACCTCTATTCATTATCACAACCGCAAAAGTGTCACTCCAAACCTTTAAGGATCATTAACATCGGTTCACCATTATATACTAGCCTACGGAAGACATTCTATTAGATTATACCCCATTCAACGAGATCTTACATCAAGTACTTCATACCTATATCGGTCTTGTCATGTATTTGGATATCACTTGATTTGGGGGAAACTTCAAACTAACACGTCACTATTTACTTGCTAATCACTTGACATGTATTAAAAGGTTAGCATATATCAAAGAGCACAAAATCGGGGAATTTACAACCATCATATCTTGACTTATTCACTAGGGTCTTTCAACAACCACTAGACACGACCGATTTTACACCTACTTGGGGATTTCATGCTATCTTGGCACATTTCACTCACTAAGGAATTTTATCAAACACTAGGCATGCATGGACTAGCACACAATTTGGGGTTTCCTATTCAACATACTATAGTGGCCCTTATGTTTCACCTAAGATCTTTATCAAACCTATGGGGAACGTTCTTCTTATTCAACTATTTTTACACCCAAAAGTCATGAACACATCATATGGAAAAACAACTTTAAGAGGGTCTATCACAAACATCACATGAATTCCACATACTAGGGTCAAAGTTCATAAATTTTGTAGGCAAACATAAATCAAAACTCAACAACACATTAAACATTAATTTCAACTCATACAAATCATTTACAACTCATAAACATATAAGTCTTTTAGTTTTAAAAAGGGTTCTTGAGTTTCTTGGATGAAAGGGACCCAAGAATCAACATGTACATACCTAAACCTTTGAAATTGGGTGAACTTTAGTGCTTGAAACTTTATCCACACTTGAAATAAATAAATTCTTGAAGCCCACACTATGAGGAACTTGACTCTTGAAGAAACCTTGAAGAATTTATGGATAAATTTTTGAAGATTAGGGTTCTTGAATGAAACCCTAGATATTCTTGAGAGAATTGGAAAATAAAATGATGGAATTAGGGTTTGAATGAGGGTTTCTCATATTTATAGAGGCTCAAAAAAGGTGGAAAATGACCAAAATACCCTTGCAAAAATGCCCTTGAATTGCTGGAAAAATATACTTGACACCATCCGTGACAGGCCGTCAGGTCCATGATAGGCCGTCATGAATCACAAAAGGGGTCCAAATTCTTGATTTTTTGCCCAGGGCTGATGAAGTCGTCAGAAATATCGTTAGAATGTGACGAAATCATCAAAAAGGTCGTCAGAAACGTGATAGCCTGTCAGAAACGTCATCACCGTTTTCTAGCTTGACATGCTGGAGTAAAATGGGCATAACTCTTTACTCCGATATCGGATTTAGGCAAAATTGGTATCGTTGGAAATCTAATTCAAAGATCTTTCATTTCATATATAGAAAGCCAAGCAGTTATTCATATAAAATGAGTAATGGTCGATTTAAGTTGACCCAAATTTTGACGGTCACTAAAACTTGAACGATAGGAAAGTTTTCAACTCGTTCATGAGTTAGGGGACCTCTATGATCTTAATTCATGATCAAATAGATTACCACACGATTCAAAGTATTTCATACTTTGGAGGATATTTCTGAAGTATTTTGACTCGGATTTTCGCTTTACCAAATACGCTCTAAGGCTCAGACTGGAAGAGGATTTTGCGGGGCATTACATTATCTCCCTCTTGAGAACATTTGTCCTCGAATGTCATTTGATAGTCTGAGAATACGGATCAACAAAACTTACTCAAGAAATGGAAATATCTCATATCAGGACTACGCAACTGAAATGACTGACATATAGAGTTCTCACACTGGGCCTGCATATATGATGAATGGAATACTCGACTGATGATACTCATAACTGAATTATCATAATACACGCATATCGGATGCATGGACTCATAACTGGGATGATCTCATGAATACACGACTGAACACACACTGACAAGCCGAACTTTTCTACTAAATGCGCATATCTAATGCATGAATGTCCTGCTAAGCTGACTTTTGAAAGCATGACTTGACAACGCACCAATGATTGATGCTAACTTTAAATGGGCCACACTGGGATGATCCCTAACCTCTCTAGCCTGCCCCGATCGATTTTTGGCCCATAAAACGCCCGAACCTCAGGCCAGTCCCCAAAACCGTGGGCTATAGCACATCGATTTGGCTTGAAAAATGCCCCGTTTGCATTGTTTCACCCGTTTGTCCACCCAAATGGCCACAAAAATTTAAATGAACCATACTCGGATGATCCCGAAAATCCTTGGCAAGCCCCAATCGATTTTTGGCCCACATCACGCCCGGTCTCCCGACCCATCCTTGAAACCGTGGGTTATAACACACCAATTTGGCTCGAAAATACCCCATTTGTGCCGTTTCGCCAGTTTGTCCACCCAAATGACCATGAAAGTTTAAACGGACCACACTGACGATCCCCAACCTTCCTGGCATAACCCGATCGATTTTTAGCCCACTCCACACTCGAACATTGGGCCCACCCCCTAAACCATAGGCTATAGCACACCAATTTTGCCTAAAAATACTCAATTTGCACCATTTCGCCCGTTTGTTCACCCAAATGGCCATAAAAATTTAAACGATCCATACTAGGACGATCGACAACCTCCTTAGCATGGACCCTTCAATTTTCGGCCCACAACACGCCCGAACCCAGGGCCAACCCCCAAAACTGTAGGCTATAGCTCACCGATTTCATTCGAAAATGCCCCGTTCATGCCATTTTGCCTGTTTGTCCACCCAAATAGCCGCGAAAATTTAAACGAACCATACTAGGACGATCCCCAACCTCTCTTGTATGCCCCAGTTTATTTTCAGCAAATAGTACGCCCGGACCCCATGCCCACCCCTAAAACCGTGGGCTATAGCACACCAATTTGGCACTATAATGCCCCGTTTACGCCGTTCCGCCCATTTATCCATCGAAATGGCCATAAAAATTTAAACGGACCATACCGGGACAATACCCAACCTCCCCAGCACGCCCCAATCAATATTTGGCCTAGAACACGCTAGGCCCACCCTCTAAACCGTAGGTTATAGCACATTAATTTTGCTCGAAAATGCCCTGTTTGCGCAGTTTCATCAATTTGTCCACCCAAATAGCCATAAGAATTTAAACGGACCATACTGGGATGATCTCCAACCTCCTTAGCATGTACCAATTAATTTTTGTCCTACAACACGCCTGGAACCCAGGCTCACCCCCGAAACCGTGGGCTGTAGCACATCAATTTCTTCAAAAAAGGCCCGTTCGTGCCATTTCGCTTGTTTGTCCACCCAAATTTAAATGGACCACACTAGGATGATCTCTAACCTCCTTGGAATGCCTAGGTTGATTTTTGGCCCACACCATACCCAAACCCCAGGCCCACCCCCAAAACCGAGAGATATAGCTCACTGATTTGGCCCAAAAATGCCAAGTTCGCCCAGTTTCGCCCATTTGTCCATCGAAATGTCCAAGAAAATTTTAATGGAGCACACTGGGATGATGCCCAACCTCCCTGGATTTCCCCGATCAATTTTTGACCCACAACACGCCTGGACCCTGGGCCCACCCCCAAAATTGTGAGCTATAGCATTCAGATTTGGCCCAAAAATACCCCATTCACACCGTTTTGCCCGTTTGTCCACCCAATAGAGACGAAACATTAAATGGACCACACGAGGATGATCCCCAACCTTCCTGACATGCCTCAGTCGAATTTTGAGCCACAGCACGCCGGGGCCCCAAGCCAACACCCGAAATCGTGGGCAATAGCACACTGATTTGGCCTAAAAATGCCCCATTTGCACTATTTCGCACGTTTGTCCACACATATAGCAATAAAAATTTAAACGAACCATACTGGGACGATCCCTAAACTCCTTGGCATGCTCTGATTAATTTTCGGCCCATAGCACTCCCGGTCCCAAGGCCCACCCCCAAAACCGTGGGCTATAGCACACCGATTTTGCCTGAAAACCTCCTCGCTGTTTTGCCCGTTTGTTCACCCAAATGGCTAAGAAAATTTAAATGGACTATACTGGGATGATCTCCAACCTCCCTAGGATGCCCTGGTCGATTTTCAACCCAAAGCACGCCCGGACCCCAGGCCGACCCCCGAAACCATGGGCTATAGCACACCAATGCCGCGCTAAACCATGACCACAAAAATTTAAACGGACCACACTGGAATGATCCCCAACTTTGTTGGCATGCCCCAATAGATTTTTGACCCATATCACACCCTAAACCTGGGACCACCACCAAAACCGTGGGCTATAGCACGCCGATTTGGCCCAAAAATGCCCCGTTTGCAGCGTTTTGCCCGTTTGTCTACCCAAATGGCCATGGAAAATACAAAGGTCCACACTAGGACATTTCTAACCTCCCTGGTATGCCCCGATCAATTTTCAGCCAACAGTAGGCCTGAACCCCAGGCCTACCCCAGAAATTGTAGGCTATAGCACACCGATTTGGCTCGAAAATGCCTGGTTTGCGCTATTTTCCCCGATTGTCAACCCAAATGGCCACAAAAATTTAAACAGATCGCACTAGGATGATCCCCAACCTCCCCATCACGCCCATACCCTATCCCCACCCCAAAACCGTGGGCTATAGCATATTGATTTTGCCCGAAAATTCCCCGTTCGCACCGTTTCGCCCGTTTGTCCACCCAAGTGGCCACTAAAATTTAAACGGACAACACTGAGATGATCCCCAACTTTCCTTGAACTCTCTGATCAATATTCAGTCTACAGCACACCCAGACCCCGGGCTACCCCCAAAACCGTGGGCTACAACACACTGATTTTGCCCAAATAAGCCTTGTTCGCGCTGTTTTGCCTGTTTGTCAACCCAAATGGCCACGAAAATTTAAACGAACCGAACTGGGATCATCCCCAACCTCCCTGGCATGCCCCAGTCAATTTTTGGCCCACAACACGCTCGGACCTTGGGCCACCCCTAAAACAGTGGAATATAGCACACCAATTTGCCCCAAAAATGCCCCATTCATGTCGTTTTGCCCGATTGTCCAGCCAAATGGCTAAGAAAAATTTAACGGACCACACTAGGATAATCCCCAATCTCCCTGGCATGCCCTCATCTATTTTCGGACCACATCACGCCCGGACCTCGGCCCCCCACCAAAACGGCGGCTATAGGATTCGATTTAGGCTGAAAATACCCTATTCGTTCCATTTTGCCCGTTTGTCCACCCAAATGACCACGAAAAATTAAAAGGACAAAATTGAGACTATCCTCAACAACCCTAGTATACCCCAGTCAATTTTTGGCCCACAGCACACCTGAACCCCGGGCCCACCCCCAAAATCATGGGTCATAACACACCAATTTGGCCTAAAAATGCCTCGTTGGTGCCGTTTGGCCTATTTGTCCACCCAAATGGGCATAAAAAATTAAATGAACCACACTGGGACAATATCTATCTCCCTGTTATGCCCCGATCAATTTTTGACCCACAGCACACTCAGACTTCGGGCCCACCCCCAAAATTATGGGCTATAGCACACCCATTTGGCCCGAAAATGCCCCGTTCGCATCGTTTTGCCCGTTTATCTGCACAAATGGACACAAAAATTTAAACGAACCACACTATGATGATCCCACCCTCCCTGGCATACCCCAGTTGATTTCTAGCCAACAATACATTCGAATTCCGAGCTCACCCCCGAAACCGTGGGCTATAGCACACCGATTTAGCCCAAAAATGTCCTATTGGTGCCGTTTTGCCCTTTTGTCCTTTGAAATGACCATAAAAATTTATACAGACCACAGTAGGATGATCCCAACCTCTCTGGCATACCCCAGTCGATATTCGACCCACAGCACGCCTGGACCCCGGTCCCACCCTTGAAACCGTAGGCTATAGCACACCGATTTGGCCCAAAAATGCCCCGTTTGCGCTATTTTACTCGTTTATCCACTTAAATGGCCACGAAAAATTAAATGGACCACACTGAGACGATCTACAATCTCCCTGGCATGCCCCCATTGATTTTTGGACCGTAGCACGGCCGAACCTCGGGCCCACCCTCGAAACTGTGGGCTATAGCACACCAATTTATCCCGAAGATGCCCCATTCACGCTATTTCGCCCGTTGGTCCTCCCAATTGGCCATGAAAATTTAAACGGACCACATTGTGATGACACCCAATATCTCAAGCATTCCCTGGTAGATTTTTGGCCCCCAACACGCCCGAACCTCAGGCCCACCCCCAAACCATGGGCTATAGCACACTAATTTGGCCTAAAATGCCCCGTTTGCATCATTTTGCCCGTTGGTCCTCCCAAATAGCCATAAAAATTTAACGGAACACACTGGTATGATCCCTTACCTCCCTGTCATGCCCCGATCTATTTTCAGCCCACAAAACACTTGGACCCCACCCCCACCCCCGAAAGTGTGGGCAATAACACACTGATTTGGCCCGAAAATGCCGTATTCGCACCATTTCGCCTGTTTGTCCTCCCAAATAGCCATAAAATTTTAAACGGACCACACTGAGATGATCCCTAACCTCCTTGGCACTCCCCGATCTTTTTTTAGCCCACAGCACGGCCGGACCCCGGGTACAACCCCAAAATTGTGGGCTATATAGCATACCGATTTGGCTCGAAAATGCCATATTCACGTCGTTTCTCCCATTTGTCTACATAAATGGCAACAAAAATTTAAACGGACCATACTGGGATGATCCCCAACCTCCTTGGCACGTCCTGATTAATTTTCCACCCACAACACACCCAGACCCTGGGTCTACGCATAATATTGTAGGCTATAACATACTGATTTAGCCCAAAAATGCTCCGTTTGCTACGAAAATTTAAACGAACCATACTGGGATGATCCCCAACCTCCCTGGAATGCTGCAGTCAATTTTTGGCCCACAGCATGCCTTGATCCCAAGCCCACCCCCAAAATCGTGGGCTATAGCACATTGATTTAGCCTGAAAATGCCTCGCTCACACTGTTTTGCCCGTTTGTCCACCCAAATGGCCACAAAAATTTAAACGGACCATACTGTGGTGATCCCCAACCTCACTGGCATTCCTCAGTCAATTTTTGGCCCACAACACTCCCAAACCTCAAACCCAACCCCAAAACCGTGGGCTATAGTCGACCGATTTAGCCTGAAAATGCCCAGTTCACACCGTATCACCTGTTTGTCCACCCAAATGACCACAAAAATTTAAATGGAAAATAATGGGATGATCCCCAATATCCCTAACATGCCTCAGTGGATTTTTTGCCTACAGCAAGATCGGACCTCGGGCCCACCCCCAAAATCATGGGCTATAGCACACCGATTTGGCCCTAAAATGCCCCGTTCACGCCGTTTTGCCTTTTTGTCCACAAAATGGCCACAAAAATTTAAACGGACCCTACTGGGACGATCCCTAACCTACCTGGCACTCCCTGATTAATTTTTCACCTACAGAAAGCCCGGACCTCGGGCCTACCGCCAAAATCGTGGGCTATAACACACTAATTTAGCCCGAAAATTCCCCGTTAGCGCTATTTCGCCCGTTTGACAACCCAAATGGCCATGAAAATTTAAACGGACCACACCGAGATGATCCCCAACCTACCTGGCTCGCCCCAATTGATTTTTGGCCCACAACATGCCTGGACCCTAGACCCACCCCTAAACCGTGGGCTATAGCACACCGATTTATCCTGAAAATGCTCTATGTTGGCCGTTTTACTTGTTTGTCCACCCAAATGACCATAAAAATTTAAACGGACCATACTGGAACAATCCCTTACCTCCCTGGCATGCCTCGGTCGATTTTTGCCCTACAACATGCTCGAATCCTGGGCCTACCCCTAAACTGAGGGATATAGAAGACCGATTTGGCCTGAAAATGCCCCATTCGTGTTGTTTTGCCCATTTGTCCACACAAATAGCCAAAAAAATTTAAACAGACCATACTAAGATGATACCTAACCCCCCGACATGTCTTGGTTGATTTTCGGGCCACAACACTCCCAAACCCTGAGCCCACCCCTTAAACCGTGGATTATAAAACACTGATTAGGCCAGAAAATGCCCCGTTCGTGCCGTTTTGCCCGTTTGTCCACCCAAATAGCCACAAAAATTTAAACGGACCACACTGGGATGATCCTCAACCTCCCTAGCATGCCCCGATTGATTTTTGTCTCACAGCATGCCTGGAACCCAGGCCCATACCCAAAACCATGGGTTATAGCACACCGATTTGGCACAAAAATGCCCTGTTCGCATTATTTCGCTAGTTTATCCACCCAAATAGCCATGGAAATTTAAACGAACCACACTGGGATGATACCCAACCTCCCTAGAATGCCCCGGTCTATTTTTGGCCCACAGCACGTCGATTCCCCGGGCCCTCCCCTAAAACTGTGGGCTATAGCACACTGATTTGGTCCTAAAATGCCCCGTTCGTGCCGTTTCGCTTATTTTTCCACCCAAATGGCAAAGAAAACTTAAAAGGACCATACTGGGACAATCCCCAACCTCCCTAGCATGTCTGAGTCAATATTTAGCCAACAGAACGCTTGGACCTCGGGCCCACCCCCGTAACCATGGGCTATAACCCACCAATTTGGCTAGAAAATGCCCCGTTCGTGCCGTTTTGCGCATTTGTCTACCCAAATAGCCACAAAAATTTAAACGGATCACACAAGGATGATCCCCAGCCTCACTGGCATCCTTTGGTAAATTTTTGGCCCACAACACTTTCGGACCCCATTCATACCCCCAAAATCATGGGTTATAGAACACCAATTTGGCCCGAAAATGTATCGTTCACGCTATTTTGCACATATTTACACCCAAATGGACATGAAAATTTAAACGAACCACACTGGGACTATCCCCAACCTCCCTAGCATGCCTCGATCAATTTTTAGATCACAGTACCCCCGTACCCTGGACCCATCCCCAAAACCGTGGGCTATAGCATACCGATTTGGCCTGAAATCGCCCCATTCGCACCGTTTTGCATGTTTGTCCACCATAATGGCCACGATAATTTAAATGGACCCAACCACACTGGGACAATCCCCAACCTACCTAGAACACCCCGATCGATTTCTGACCCACAGCATGCCCGAACCTCAGGCCCATTCCCAAAATGGTGGGCTATATAGATAGTGATTTGGCCCGAAAATGACCCATTCGCGTTGTGTCACCCATTTGTACACTCAAATGGCCATAAAAATTTAAACGTACCACACTGGGATGATCCCCGACCTCTCTGGCATGCCCTGGTCAATTTTTGGCTCACAAAATGCCTGGACCCTGAGGCTACTCCTAAAATATGGGCTATAGCACACCGATTTGGCCCGAAAACATCCCATTCGCGCCGTTTTGCCCGTTTGTCCACTCAAATGGCCACAAAAATTTAAACGGACCATACTGGGATGATCCCCAACCACCCGGCTTGCCTCGATCAATTTTTTCCGACAATACACTCGAACCCCGGGTCCACCCCCAAAATCGTGGGCTATAGCACACCGATTTATCCCAAAAATGCCTCATTCGCGTTGTTTCACCCGCATGTCAGCCAAAATGAACAAGAAAATTTAAACGTGCCATATTGGGATGATCCCCAACCTTCATAGCATGCCTCAGTCAATTTTCAGCCTATAGCACGATCGGTCCTCGAGCCGAACCCCAAAAATATGGGCTATAGTACACCAATTTGGACAAAAAACCTTGTTCATGTCGTTTTACCTGTTTGTCCACCCAAATGGCATGAAAATTTAAATGGACCACACTGGGACGATCCTCAACCTCCCTGGCATGTCTTGATAAATTTTTGGCCAGCAGTACGCCCGGACTCCAGGCCCACCCCCTATATCGTGGGCTATAGCACATCGATTTAGCCCGAAAATGCCTCGCTCGCACTGTTTCGCCCATTTGTCCACCCAAATGGCCATGAAAATTTAAATGGACCACAGTAGGATGATTCTCTACCTCCCTAGCATACCCCAATTAATTTTCAGCCCACAACACACCCGTACACTGGGATCATCCCCAAAACTGTGGGATATAGCACACCAATTTGGTCCATAAATGCCTTGTTTGTGCCGTTTTGCCCGTTTGTCCACCCAAATTGCCACAAAAATTTAAATAGACCATACTCGGATGATCCCAACCTCCTTGGCATGTCTCAATTGATTTTTGACCCAAAGCACGCCTAGACACCGGGTCCACCCCCAAAACCATAGGCTATAACACATCGATTTGGCCCGAGAATGCCCCGTTCGTGCTATTTCATTCGTTCGTACACCCAAATGGCCATGAAAATTTAAATGGAACATATTAGGATGATCCCAAACCTCCCTGACAAGCTCCGATCAATTCTTTGACCGCAACACACCCGAAACCCCGGCCCACCCTCAAAAACATGGGCTATAGCACACCAATTTGGCCCAAAAATGCCGTTCGCGCCGTTTTGCTCATTTGTCTAGCCAAATGGCCATGGAAATTTAAACTAGCCACACTGGGATGATCCATAACATCCCTGACATGCCTAGGTGGATTTTTGGCCTACAGCAAGCCCGAACCCCAGACCCACCCCCTTAACCGTGTGTTATAGTACACCATTTTTGCCTAAAAATGCCATGTTCATGCCGTTTCACCTGTTTATCCACCCAAATAAACACAAAAATTTAAACGGACCATACTGGAATGATCTCCAACCTCCCTGGCATGCCTCGGTAAATATTTGGACCACAACACGCCCGGACCCTAGGCCCACCCCAAAAATTGTGGGCTATAACACCCCAAATTGGCCAGAAAATGCCCTGTTCATACCGTTTTGCATGTTTGCCAACCCAAATAGCCACAACAATTTAAACGGACCATACTGGGACAATCCCCAACCTCCCTGGCATGCCTCGGTCAATTTTCAGCCCACAACACGTCCAGACGCTAGGCCCACCCCTGAAACTGTGGGCTATAACACACCGGTTTGGCCCAAAAATGCCCTGTTCGCACCGCTTCACCCGTTTGTCCAACCAAATGGCCACAAAAATTTAAGCGGACCCCATTGCAATGATACCTAACCTCCCTGGCACGTCCTGGTCTATTTTTGACCCACAACACGCTCGGACCCCCGGCCCACCCCTAAAACCGTGGGCTATAGCACATCGATTTAGCCCAAAAAAGGCCCGTTCACACCGTCTCGCCCGTTTAACAACCCAAATGGCCACAAAAATTTAAGCAGACTATACTGGGAGTATCCCCAACCTCCTTGGTATACCTTGGTCAATTTTTGGCCTATAGCATGCCTGGACCCCGGGCCCACCCCCAAAAACGCAGGATATAGCACACAGATTTGTACCAAAAATGCTCCGTATGTGCCATTTTGCCTATTTGTCCACACAAATAGCCCCAAAAATTTAAACGGACCACACTAGATTGATCCAAACGTCCCTGGCATGTCTTAGTTGATTTTTGGCCCATAACATGCCCGGACCCTAGGTCCACCCCCAAAGCTGTGGGCTATACACATACCAATTTGGCTCGAAAATACCCCATTCACGCTATTTTGCTCGTTTGTATACCCAAATGGCCACAAAAATTTAAATGAACCACACTGGGATGATCCCCAACCACCCTGGCATACCTCAATCGATTATCGACCTACAGCACACCCGGACCTTGAGTCCACCCATAAAAACATGGGCTATAGCACACTGATTAGGCCATAAAATGCCCCGTTTACACCGTTTTGCCTGTTTGTCCACCTAAATAGCCATGAAAATTTAAACGGACCATACTGGAATGATGCCCAACATCCCTGGCACGCCTCGGCCCATAACATACTTGGAACCCG
This sequence comes from Capsicum annuum, assembly GCF_002878395.1. Classification (NCBI taxonomy): domain Eukaryota; kingdom Viridiplantae; phylum Streptophyta; class Magnoliopsida; order Solanales; family Solanaceae; genus Capsicum; species Capsicum annuum. Next base: position 25,852 of record NW_025889620.1, read on the forward strand.
AGTCCACCCCTGAAACCGTGGGCTATAGCACACCGATTTGGCCTAAAAATGGCCCGTTCACACCATTTCGCCCATTTATCCATCCAAATAACCACAAAAATTCAAAAGGACCATCCTGGGATAATTCCCAACCTTTCTGGCATACCCCAATCAATTTTTGGCTGATATCATGCCTAGACCCCGAGCCCATCCCGAAAATCGTTGGCTATAGCACACCGTTTGTCCGTTTGTCCACCCAAAAGGCTATGAAAATTTAAACGAACCATACTGGGATGATCCCAACTTCCCTGGAATGCTGTAGTCAATTTTTGGCCTACAACACGTCTGTACCCCGAGCCCACCCCCAAAACTGTGGGCTATAGCACATCGATTTAGCCCGAAAATGCCTCGCTCACACTGTTTTGCCTGTTTGTCCACCCAAATGGCCACAAAAATTTAAACGGACCATACTGGGGTGATCCCCAACCTCCCTGGCATTCCTTAGTCGATTTTTAGCCCACAACACGCCTAAACTTCAAATGGGCTATAGTCGACTGATTTAGCCTAAAAATGCCCAGTTCACACCGTTTCACCCGTTTGTCTACACAAATGACCACAAAAATTTAAATGGAAAACAATGAGATGATCCCCAACATCTTTGGCATGCCTCAGTAGATTTTTGGCCTACAGCAAGATAGGACCTCGGGCCCACCCCCAAAATCATGGGCTATAGCACACCGATTTGGCCCTAAAATGCCCCGTTCATGCCGTTTTGCCTTTTTGTTCACCCAAATGGCCACAAAAATTTAACCAAACCCTACTGGGATGATCCCTAACCTCCGTGGCACTCCCCGGTTGATTTTTGACCCACAAAAAGCCCAGACCCCGGGCCTACCGCCAAAACCATGGGCCATAGCACACTAATTTAGCCCGAAAATGCCCCGTTTGTGCCGTTTTGCCCGTTTGAAAACCCAAATGGCCATGAAAATTTAAATGGACCACACCGAGATGATCCCCAATCTACCTGGCTTGCGCCGATTGATTTATGGCCCACAGCACACCAGGACCCCGGGCCCACCCCTAAATCGTGGCCTATAGCACACCGATTTAGCCTGAAAATGCTCCGTGTGGGCGTTTTGCATGTTTGAACACCCAAATGGCCATAAAAATTTAAACGGACCATACTGGAATGTTCCCTTACCTTCCTGACATGCCTCGATCAATTTTTTCCCCATAACACGCCCGAATCCTGGGCCCACTCCTAAACTGAGGGCTATAGCAGACCGATTTAGCCTGAAAATGACCCATTCGTGCTGTTTCGCCCGTTTGTCCACACAAATTGCCACAAAAATTTAAACAGACCATACTGAGATGAGACCTAACCGCCCGACATATCTTGGTCAATTTTAGGGCCACAGTAAACCCGAACCCCGAGCCCACCCCCTAAACCGTGGAATATAAAACACCGATTAGGCCAAAAAATGCCCCGTTCATGCTGTTTTTCCTGTTTGTCCACCCAAATAGCCACAAAAATTTAAACGGACCACACTGGATGATCCTCAACCTCCCTGGTATGCCCCGATCGATTTTCAGCCCACAGTATGCCTGGAACCCAGGCCCACACCCAAAACCGTGGGTTATAGCACACCGATTTGGCATAAAAATGCCCGGTTCGTGCCATTTTGCTCGTTTATCCACCCAAATAGCCACAGAAAATTAGATGAACCATACTAGGATGATAGCCAACCTCCCTAGCATGCCCCAATCTATTTTTGGCCCACAGCATGTCGATTCCCCAGGCCCTCCCTAAAACTGTGGGCTATAGTAGACCGATTTGGTCCTAAAATGCCCCGTTCATGCCATTTTGCCTGTTTTTCCACCCAAATGGCATTGAAAACTTAAAAGGACCATACTGGGATGATCCCCAACCTCCCTGGCATGCCCCGATCAATTTTTAGCCAACAGAACGCTCAGACCTCGGGCTCACCCCCAAAACCGTGGGCTATAACACATTGATTTGGCTAGAAAATGCTCCGTTCGTGCCATTTTGCCCATTTGTCCACCCAAATGGACACAAAAGCTTAAACGGATCACACAGGGATGATCCCCAGCCTCACTGGCATCCTTCAGTAAATTTTATGCCCACAACACTTTCGGACCCCATTCATACCCCTAAAATCGTGGGCTATAGAACACTAATTTGGCCCGAAAATGTATCATTCGCGCTATTTTGCATATTTTTACACCTAAATGACCACGAAAATTTAAGCGGACCACACTGGAATGATCCCCAACCTCCCTGGCATACCTTGATCAACTTTTAGATCACAACACGCCCGTACCCCAGACCCACCCCCAAAACTGTAGGCTATAGCATACCGATTTGGCCTAAAAATGCCCCGTTCGCATCGTTTTGCATGTTTGTCCACCCAAATGGCCACGACAATTTAAATGGACCCAACCACACTAGGACGATCCCCAACCTACCTGTAATGCCCCAATCGATTTTTGACCCACAGCATGCCCAAATCTCGGGCCCACCCCCAAAACCGTGGGCTATATAGCATAATGATTTGGCCCAAAAATGACCCATTCGCGTTGTGTCACCCGTTTGTATACTCAAATGGCCACAAAAATTTAAATGTACCAAACTGGGATGATCTTCAACCTCTCTGGAATGCCTTGGTCAATTTTCTGCTCATAAAATGCCTGGACCCTGAGGCTACTCTCCAAACCGTGGGCTATAGCACACCGATTTAGCCTGAAAACATCCCATTTGCGCCGTTTTGCCCTTTTGTTCACCCAAATTGCCTCGATCAATTTTGTCCCACAACACGCTTGAACCTCGAGTCCACCCCCAAAACCGTGGGCTATAGCACACCAATTTTTCCCAAAATGCCTCATTCGCGCTGTCTCACTTGCATGTCCACCCAAATGAACACAAAAATTTAAACGTGCCATATTAGGATGATCCCCAACCTTCATAGCATGCCTTAATCAATTTTTGACCTATATCACGATTGGTCCTTGAGCCCAACCCCAAAAATGTAGGCTATAGTACACCAATTTGGACCTAAAATACCTTATTCATGCCGTTTTGCCTGTTTGTCCATCCAAATGGCTTGAAAATTTAAACGAACCAAACTGGGATAATCCCCAGCCTACCTGGCATGTCTTGATCAATTTTTGGCCAGCAGCAGACCCGAACCCCAGGCCAACCCCCTATATCGTGGGATATAGCACATCGATTTGGCCCGAAAATGCCTCGCTCACACCGTTTTGCCCGTTTGTCCACCCAAATGGCCATGAAAATTTAAACGGACCATACTAGGATGATTATCAGCCTCCCAGGCATACCCCGATTAATTTTTTGCCCACATCACACCCGAAAATCGGCCTCATCCCCAAAACTATGGGATATAGCACACCAATTTTGTCCATAAACGCCTTGTTTGTGCCATTTCGCCCGTTTGTCTACCTAAATTGCCACAAAAATTTAAATAGACATGTCTTGATCGATTTTTGGCCCAAAGCACACCTGGACACTGGGCCCACCCCTAAAACCATAGGCTATAACACATCTATTTGGCCCGAGAATGCCCCATTCGTGCTATTTCTTTCGTTTGTCCACCCAAATGGCCACAAAAATTTAAGCGGACTATACTAGGAGGATCCCCAACCTCCTTGGCATTCCTTGGTCAATTTTTGGCCTACAGCATGCCTGCACCCCAGGCCTACCCCCAAAATCGCAGGCTATAGCACACAGATTTATACCGAAAATGCTTCGTGCGTGCCGATTTGCCTATTTGTCCACCCAAATAGCCCCAAAAATTTAAACGGACCACACTAGATTGATCCAAACCTCCCTGGCATGTATTGGTTGATTTTTGGCCCACAACACGCCTGGACCCTGGGCCCACCCACAAAGCTGTGGGCTATAGCATACCAATTTGGCTCGAATATACTCCATTCACACTGTTTCACTCATTTGTCCACCTAAATGGCCACAAAAATTTAAACGGACCATACTGGGATGATCCTCAATCACCTTGGCATGCCTCGATTGATTATCGACCCATAGCACACCCGGACCTCGAGTCCACCCCCAAAAACATGGGCTATAGCACACTGATTAGGCCATCAAATGCCCGATTTGCACCATTTTGCCTGTTTGTCCACCCAAATAGCCATGAAAATTTAAAAGGACCATACTGGAACTATTCCTAACCTCCCTGGCATACCCCGATCAATTTTTAGCCCATAGCATGCTTGGAACCCGAGTGCACCCCTGAAACTATGGGCTGTAGCACACAGATTTGGCCTAAAAATGGCCCGTTCATACTATTTCGCTCGTTTGTCCACCCAAATAACCACAAAAATTTAAAAGGACCATCCTGGGATGATCCCCAACCTCTCTGTCATACCCCAATCAATTTTTGGCTAATAGAACGCCTAGACCCCGAGCCCATCCCCGAAATTGTGGGCTGTAGCACACCGTTTGCTCGTTTGTCTACCGAAAAGGCCATGGAAATTTAAACAAACCATACTAGGATGATCCCCAACCTCCCTGGAATGCCGCAGTCGATTTTTGGTCCACAACATGCCTGGAACCTGAGCCCACCCCCAAAACCGTGGGCTATAGCACATCGATTTAGCCCGAAAATGCCTCGTTCGCACTGTTTTGCCCGCTTGCACCGTTTTGCATGTTTGTCCACCTAAATAGCCACGACAATTTAAATGGACCCAACCATACTAGGACGATCACCAACCTTCCTGGCATGCCCCAGTTGATTTTTAGTCCACAGCTCTCCCGGACCTCGAGCCCACCCCTAAAACCATGGGCTATAACAGACAAATTTGGCTCGAAAATGCCCTATTTACACTGTTTTGCTCATTTTTCCACCCAAATGGCCATGAAAATTTAAACGGACCACACTGGGATGATCCCCTACCTCCCCGACATATCTCGGTGTATTTTTAGCGTAAAGAACGCCTAAAACCCGATCCCACCCCTAAAACAGTGGGCTATAGCACACTAATTTGGCCAAAAAATGCCCCGTTCACGTTGTTTTGCCTATTTTTCCACCCAAATAGCCACGACAATTTAAGCGGACCACACTGGGATGATCCCCAACCACCCTGGCACGCCCTGATCAATTTTGGCCAACAGCACACTCGGACCCCAGGCCCACCGCTAATACCGTGGGTTATGGCACACAAATTTGGCCCAAAAATGCCCCGTCTGCATTATTTCGCCCGTTTGTCAACCCAAATGGCTCAAAAATTTAAACGGACCATACTGGGATGATCTCCATCCTCCCTGGCAACCCTCGATCGATTTTTCACTTAAAAAACACCCATACCCTGATCCCACCCCCAAAATCATGGGCTATTGCACACCAATTTGGCCCAAAAATGCCCCGTTCATGTCATTTCGCCTGTTTGTCCACCCAAATGGCCATAAAAATTTAAACGGACCACAGTGGGACGATCCCAAATCTCCCTGGTATGCTCCGATCAATTTTTTACCCACAGAATGCCTGTACCCCAAGCCCACCCCCTAAAACTGAGGGTTATAGCACATCAATTTCGCTCGAAAATGCCCCATTCACGTCGTTTCGCCTGTTTGTCCACCCAAATGGCTATAAAATTAAAA
>NW_025889620.1:31586-35113 GCF_002878395.1 Capsicum annuum
GCTATAGCACACTGATTTGGCCCAAAAATGCCTCGTTCATGCCGTTTCTCCCATTTGTCCACTCAAATAGCTACAAAAATTTAAACAGACCCTACTAGGATGATCTCCAACCTCCCTAACATGACCTGGTCGATTTTAACCCACAGCATGCCCGGACCCCGGGTCAACCCCTAAAAACGTGGGCTATAGCACATCGACTTAACCTGAAAATGCTCCATTCGCCCCGTTACACTCGTTTGTACACTTAAATATTTAAGAAAACTTAAATGGACTATTTTGGGATGATTCTCAACCTTCCTAGCATGCCCCTGTCAATTTTTTGCCCACATTACGCTTGGACCCTAGTCCCACCGTTGAAACCATGGGCTATAGCATACTAATTTGGATAAAAAACATCCTATTTGCGCCGATTTGCCCGTTTGTCCACCCAAATGGCCCTAAAAATTTAAACTGACCATACTGGGATGATCCTCAACCTCCTAACATGCCTCGTTCAGTTATTGGCCTACAGCCCGCTCAGACCCCGGGCCAACCCCCAAAATCGTGGGCTATAGCACATCGATTTGGCCCAAAAATGCCCCATTCATACTGTTTCACCTGTTTGTCAACCCAAATGGCCATAAAAATTTAAACGGATCACACTGAGATGAACCCCAACCTCCCTGGCATGCCCCGGTTAATTTTTGGCCTACAGCACGATCGGACCCTGGGCCCACCCCCAAAACCGTGGGATGTAGCACACCAATTTGGCTCGAAAACACCCTGTTCATGGCCTTTTGCCTATTTGTCCACCTAAATGACCACAAAAATTTAAATGCACCATGCTAGGATGATCCCCAACCTCCCTGCCATGCCCTGATCAATTTTTTTTGCCACAGCACGTCTGGACCCCAAACCCACCCCCAAAATTGTAGGCTATAGGACATCGATTTGGCCCAAAAATGCCTTGTTCGCACTGTTACGCCCGTTTGTCCACCCAAATAACCACAAAAATTTAAATGGACCATATTGGGACCGTCCTTAACCTCCTTGGCATACCCCGATCGATTTTTGACCGACAGCATGCTCGAACCCTGGGCCCAAACCTAAAACCATTGGCTATAGCACACCATTTTGGCTCGAAAATGCCCCGTTAACAATGTTTCGCCGTTTGTCCACCTAAATGGCCACAAAAATTTAAACGGACCACACTGGGATAATCCCAAACCACCCTGACATACCCCGATTGATTTTTAACCCACAGCACGCCCAGGACCCTGGCCCTCCAAAACCGTGGGCTATTGCACAATGATATGGCTCCAAACATTCCACATTCGCATTGTTTCTCCTATTTGCCCACACAAATGGCCACAAAATTTAAATGGACCACACTGGGATGTCCCCAACCTACCTGGCATGCCCCAGTCTATTTTTGTCCCAAAGCACGCCCAGGCCTCAAGCCCATACCCAAAACCATGGGCTATAGAGCACCAATTTGGCCCATAAACGCCCCGTTCGTGTTGTTTCGCCCGTTTATCCACCCAAATAGCCATAAAAATCTAAACAGACCACATTGGGATGATCCCTAACCTCCCTGGCACACCTCGATTAATTTTTGGCCTAAAACACTCTCGAACCTCGATCCCACACCTAAAATCGTGGGCTATAGCACACCAATTTGGCCTGAAATTGCCCCATTCATGCTATTTTGCCCGTTTGTCCATCCAAATGACCATGAAAATTTAAACGAACCATACTAGGATGATCCCCAACAACCCTGGCATACCCCAGTCAATGTTTGGACAACAACATGCCTGAACCCCGGGCCCACCCCCAAAACCAAGGGCTATAGCACACCAATTTGGCCCATAAACACCGGTTTATGCCATTTCGCTCGTTTGTCCACCCAAATATCTACGATAATTAAAACAGACCATACTGGGATGATCCCCAACCTCCCTGGCCTGACTCGATGGATTTTTGACCTACAGCAAGCCCAAAACCTGAGCCCACCCCCAAACCGTGGTTTATAGAACAAGGATTTAGCTAGAAAATGCCCCATTCACGCTGTTTCACCCGTTTGTCCATCGAAATGGCCACAAAAATTTAAACGGACCCCACTAGGATGATCCCCAACCTCCCTAGTACGTCTCGATAAATTTTTGGTGCATAACATGCCAAGATCCTAGGACCACCACCTAAACCGTGGGTCATAGCCCTCCGATTTAGCCCAAACCGCGGGTTATAGCTCACCAATTTGGCACACATCACGTCCTAAACCTGGGCCCACCCCCAAAACTATGGGCTATAGCACACTAATTTGGCTTGAAAATGGCCCGTTCAGGTCGTTTCGCCTGTTTTTCCACCCAAATGGCCACAAAAATTTAAACAACCACACTGGGACGATCCTCAACCCCCTAGCTTGCCCCGGTCAATTTTTAGCCCACAGCATGCCCAGACGCCAGGCCCACCCCTGAAACTGTGGGCTATAGCACAATAATTTGGCCTAAAAATTCCCCGTTTGCATCGCTTTGCCCGTTTGTCCACCCAAATGGCCAAAAAATTTAAACAACCCAATCGCCCTGGCATACCCCAATCAATTTTCAACCCACAACATACCTGAACCCAGGGCCCACACCCAAAACCATGGGCTATAGCATACCGATTTGGCCCGAAAATGCTCCGTTCGCACCGTTTCGCCCATTTGACCACCCAAATGGCCAAGAAAATATAAACGGACCATACTAGGACAAGCCCCAACCTTCCTGGCATACCCCAGTCAATTTTCTTCCCATATATCTCCTAGAACCCAGGCCCAACACCAAAATCGTGGGCTATAGCACACCGATTCGGCCTAAAAATGCTCTGTTCACGCCGTTTCGCCTATTTATCCATCCAAATTACCATGAAATTTTAAACGGGCCATACTAAAATGATCCCCAACCTCCCTGGCATACCTCAGTCAATTTTTGGCATACAGTACGCTAGAACCTTGGGCCCACCCCCAAAACCGTAAGCTATAGCACATCGATTTAGACCAAAGATGTCCCATTAGCGCTATTTCACCTGTTTGTCTACCCAAATGACCACTAAAATTTAAACAGACCATACTAAAATGATCCCCAACCTCCCTGGAATGCCTTGATCAATTTTCAGTGCACATTACGATCGAACCCTGGCCCAACCTCAAAATCGTAGGCTATAGCATAACGATTTAGCCTGAAAACACCCCGTTCGCGCCATTTCGCTCGTTTGTCCACCCAAATGATCATGAAAAATAAAATGGACCATAATGGAATGATCCCCAACCTCCCTGTTATGCCCCTGTCATGTTTTGGCCCACAGCAAGCCCGGACCTCGGGCCCACCCCAAAAATCATGGGCTATAACATATCGATTTGGCCCAAAAATGCCTCGTATGCATCGTTTCACCCGTTTGTCCACCAAAATGGCCATGAAAATTTAAACGGACCACACTGAGATGATCCCCAACCTCCCTGGCATGCCCCGATTGATTTTCGGCCTACAACAAGCCCATACCCCAGCCCA
>NW_025889620.1:38113-71287 GCF_002878395.1 Capsicum annuum
CATGCAACTGGCCACATAAATTTAAACGGACCATACTGGGCCTATCCCTAACCTCCCTAACATAACTCAATCGAATTTTGGCCCACAACATGCCCGGACCCCTAGGCCACCCCCAAAACCGTGGGCTATAGCACATCGATTTAGCCTGAAAATTACCCATTCACGTCGTTTCGCCTGTTTGTCCAACCAAATAGCCACAAAAATTTAAAAGGACCACACTGGGAAGATCCTCAACCTCTCTAGCATTCCTCGGTTGATTTTTGGCCCACAACAAGCCCATACCCCGAGCCCACCCTAAAATCGTGTGCTATAGCATACCAATTTAGCCCAAAAACTCCCCAATCGCGCCGTTTCACCCATTTGTCTACCCAATTGGCCACAAAAAATTAAACGAACCACACTGGGATGATCCCCAACTACCCTATCTTGACTTGATCAATTTTTGGCCCACAGCACGCCCGATCCCAGGGTCCACCCCTACAACCGTGGGCTGTAACATCGATTTAGCCTGAAAATGCCTCGTTCGCATTGTTGCACCCGTTTGACCACCCAAAAGGCCACAAAAATTTAAATAAATCCCACTGGGATTATTCCCAACCCCTCTAGCATACCTCGATCAATTTTTAGACCATAGCATGCCCGGACCCCGGCCTCACCCCTGTAACCGTGGTCTAAAGCACATCGATTTGGCTTGAAAATGCTCCGTTCGCGTTATTTTGCCCGTTTGTCAACCCAAATGCCATGAAAATATTAACGGACCACGCTGGGACAATCCTCAAATCCCCTAGCATGCCCTGGTCAAATTTCAGCCCACAGCACGCCCGAACCTCGGGCCCACCCCAGAAACCGTGGGCTATAGCACACCGATTTAGCCTGAAAATGTACCGTTCGCACTGTTTTGCCCGTTTGTCCACCTAAATAGCCACATAAATAAAAACGGACCACACTGGGACTATCCCCAACCTCCCTTGGCGTGCCCTGATCGAGTTTAGGCACACAATGCGCCCGGACCCCAGGACCACCCCAAAACAGTGGGCTATAGCACATCAGTTATGCCCAAAAATGCCCCGTTTGTCCTGTTTCTCTCGTTTGTCCTCCCAAATGGACACAAAAATTTAAACGGACCATACTAGGATGATCCTCAACCTCCCTGGCATGTCCCGGTCAATTTTTAGCCCACAGAACGCCCGAACCCCAGGCCCACCCCCAAAACCATATGCTATAGCACACCAATTTGGGCCGAAAATACACTGTTCCTGCTATTTCGCTCGTTTATCCATCGAAATGGCCACAAAACTTTAAACGGCCACACTGGGATGATCCCTAACCTCCCTGGCATGCTTCAGTCCATTTTTGGCCCATAGCACGCCCGGACCTTGGGTCCACCCCTAAAACCGTGGGCTATAGCACATCGATTTTGCCCAAAAATGCCACGTTCATGCAGTTTTTCCATATAAATGGCCATAAAAATTTTAACGAACCAAACTGGGATGATCCTAAACCTCCCTGTCATACCCCGGTTGATTTTCGGCATACAAAATGCTTGGACCCTGTTCCCATCCCCAAAACCATGGGCTATAGCACACCGATTTGGCCCAAAAATGCTCCGTTCACGCCATTTCGCCCGTCTGTCCACCCAAATGGCCACAAAATTTTAAACAGACCACACTAGGACGATCCTTACCCTCCCTGGCATGCCTGGGTTAATTTTTGGCCTACAGCACGCCCGGACCCCTAGCCCACCCTCAAAAATGTGGACTATAGCACACCGATTTAGCCTAAAAACACGTCATTCACGCCATTTCGGCCGTTTGTCCACCCAAATGTCCATGAAAATTTAAACGAACCACACTGGGATGATACCTAACCTCCCTGGCGTGCCTCGTTTGATTTTCGGCCCACAGCACGCTCGCACCCCGAGCCCATCCCCAAAACCGTAGGCTATATAGCACACCAATTTGGCCCAAAAACTACCATTTCAATCCGTTTCGCCCGTTTGTCTACCGAAATGGACATAAAAATTTAATCGGACCATACTGGGATGATACTCAACCTCCCCTAGCATGCCTCGGTTGATTTTTGACCCATAGAAAGCCTAGTGACCGGGCCCACTCCTGAATTCGTATGCCACTGATTTGACCCGAAAATGCCCCGTTCGCGCTGTTTTGCCCGTTTGTCCAACTAAATAGCCATGATAATTTAAACGAACTATACTGGGATGATCTCAAACCTCCCTAGCATGCCCCGGTCAATTTTTTGCCCAGAGCACATTCGAACCTCGGGCCCACCCCTAAAATCGTGGGATATAGCACACTGATTTAGCCCAAAAATGCTCCGTTCGCACTGTTTTTCCTGTTTGTCCACCCAAATAGCCACGAAAATATAATTGGACAACACTGGGATGATCCCCAACCTCGCTGGCATGCCTCGGTAGATTTTTGGACCACAACATGCCCTGAAACTAGTCCCACCCCAGAAACCGTGGGCTATAGCATATCGATTTAGCCTGAAAATGCCCAATTTACGCTATTTCATCCGTTTGTCCGCCCAAGTTAGCATTAAAATTTCAAAGGACTATACTGGGATGATCCCCAACTTCCCTGGCAAACCCTGGTCGATTTTTGGCCCACAGCACACCCGAAACCTGGGCCCACCCCAAAACAGTAGGCTATAGCACTCTAATTTGGCTTGAAAATGCCCCGTTCGCGCTATTTCGCCCGTTGGTCTACCCAAATATCCACGAAAATTTAAACGGACCACACTGGGACGATCCCTAACCTACCTGGTATGCTCGATCAATTTTTGACCAACAGTACACTTGGACCCCGGGCCTACCCCTAAAATTGTGGCAATAGCACACCGATTTGGCCCAAAAAAACCCCATTCACGTCGTTTCACCTATTTTTCCACCCAATTGGCCATGAAAATTTAAACAAACCACACTGGGATGTTCCCCAACTTCCCTGGCATGCCTCAGTTAATTTTTGGCCGACAGCACGTCGGACCCTGAGCCTACCCCAAAAATCTGGGCTATAGCACACCAATTTGGCCCGACAATGCCCCATTCGCGCTGTTTTGCCCGTTTGTCCACCCAAATGGCTGCGAAAAATTAAATGGAACACACTGGGATAATCCCCAACCTCCCTGGCATACCTCAGTAGATTTTTGGCTGACAGCACGCTCGGACCCCGAGCCCACCCCCGACACCGTGGGCTACAATATCACACCAATTTGGCCCGAAAATGCCCCGTTCAGGTCGTTTTGACCCTTTTTCCACCCAAATGGCCACAAAAATTTAAACATACCACACTGGATGATCCCCAACCTCCCTGGCATGCCCCCATCAATTTTTGGCCTACATTAAGACCGTACCCCGGGTCCACCCTTGAAACTATGGGCTATAGCACACTGACTTGGCTCGAAAATTCCCCATTTGTGTCGTTTTGCCTGTTTGTCCACCCAAATGGCCATGAAAATTTAAATAGACCACACTAGGACGATCCTCAACCCCACTGACATGACCCGATCAATTTTCATCCCACAGCAAACCAAACCCAGAGCCTACTCGCAAAATCCCATTCACGTCGTTTCGCTTGTTTGTCTACCTAAATGGCAATGAAAATTTAAACGAACCACACTGGGATGATCCCCAACCTCCCTAGAATTCCTCGATCGATTACACCTGAACCTCGGGCCTACCCCTAAAATCGTGGGCTGTAGCACACTGGTTTGGCTCGAAAATGCCCCGTGCGTACTATTTTTCCCGTTTGTCCAAATAAATGGCCACTAAAATTTAAAAGGACCAAACTAGGGTGATCCTCAACCTTCCTGGCACGTCCCAATCAATTTTCAGCTGACAGCACGTCTGGATCCCGAGCCCACCCCCAAAACCATGGGCTATAGCAAATCTATTTGGACTAAAAATTCCCCGTTTATGCCGTTTCGCCAATTTGTCCACCCAAATGGCCATGAAAATTTAAACGAACCACACTGGGATGATCCCCAACCTCCTTGGCATGCCCCAGTCAAATTTTTGGCCCACAGCATGCTAGGACCTCGGGCACATCCTCAAAATTGTAGGCTATAGCACACCGATTTGGCTTAAAAATGCTCAGTTCATGCTGTTTTCTCATTTGTCCACTCAAATGGCCACAAAAATTTAAAAAGATCACACTGGGATGATCCACAACCTCCCCTAATAGGCTATAGCACATCGATTTTGTCCGAAAAAGCCCCGTTCATGCCGTTTCGCCCGTTTGTCCATGTAAATGGCCACGTAAATTTAAACGGACCACACTGGGGCTATCCCCAACCTCCCTAGCATAACCCGGTCGATTTTTGTCCCACAGTACGCACGGACCCCGATCCCACCCCCAAAACCGTGGGTTATAGCACACCAATTTGGCCTAAAAATTACCTGTTCATGTTGTCTCGCCCGTTTGTCCGACCAGATGGCCACGAAAATTTAAACGGACCACACTGGGATAATCCTTAACCTCCCTGAAATGCACCGGCTGATTTTTGGCCCACAATAAGCCCATACCCCGGGCCCACCCCTAAAATCATATGCTATAGCACACCAATTTGGCCCAAAAATACCCTGATTGCATCGTTTCACCTGTTTGTCTTCCCAATTAGCCACAAAAAGTTAAACGAACCACCCTGGGATGATCCCTAACTACCCTAGCATGTCCCAATCAATTTTTTCCCCACAGTACGCCCGGACCCAGGGCCCACCCCCAAAATTGTGGGCTATAACACATCGATTTAGCCTAAAAATGCGCCGTTCGCATCGTTTCACTCGTTTGTCCACCCAAATAGCTACGAAAATTTAAATGAACCCCACTGAGACGATTTCCAACCTCTATGGCATACCCCGATCTATTTTTGGTCCACAGCATGCCCGAACCCCGGGCCTACCTCTAAAACTGAGGGCTATAGCACACCGATTTGGCTATAAAATGCCCCGTTTGTGCTATTTCACCCGTTTGTCCATCCAACTGGCCACGAAAATATTAACGGACCACACTGGGATGACCCCCAACCTCCTTGGCACACCTTGGTCAAATTTTGGCTGACAACACGCCTGAACCTCAGTCTCACCACCAAAACCGTAGGCTATAGCATATCGATTTTGCCTGAAAATGTCCAGTTCGCGCCGTTTTGCCCATTTGTCCACCTAAATGGCCAAAAAATTAAAATGGACCACACTGGGACTATCCCCAACCTCCCCAAAACGGTGGGCTATAGCACACCAATTATTTTCGAAAATGCCCCATTTGCGTTGTTTCACTCGTTTGTCCATTGAAATGGTCACAAAAATTTAAATGGCCATACTGGGATGATCCCCAACCTCCTTGGCATACCTCGGTCCATTTTTGGACAATAGTACGCTTGGACCCCGGGCCCACCCCTGAAACTGTGGGCTATAGCACACCAATTTTGCCCTAAAATTCTATGTTCGTGTCGTTTTTCTACCTAAATGGCCATGAAAATTCTAACAGACAAAACTGGGATGATCTCAAACCTCCCTAGCATGCCCTGATTGATTTTCGGCACACAACACGCTCGTACCCCGTGCCCATCCCCAAAATCATAGGCTATAGCACACCGATTTGGCCTAAAAATGCCCCGTTCGCACCGTTTTGCCCGTCTGTCCACCCAAATAGCCAAAAAAATTTAAGCAGACCACACTAGGATTATCCCCAAAACTATGGACTATAGCACACCAATTTAGCCAGAAAACACCTCATTTGCGCCATTTCGGTCGTTTGTCCACCCAAATGTCCACAAAAATTTAAACGAACCACACTAAGATTATCCCTAACCTCCCTAGCATGCACCATTTGATTTTTGGCCCACAGCACACTCGGAACCTGGGCTCACCCTCGAAACCATGGGCTATAGCACACCAATTTGGCCCAAAAACTACTATTTCGAGCCGTTTCGCCCGTTTGTCTACCAAAATGGACACAAAAATTTAAACGGACCACACTGGGATAATAGTCAATCTCCCTGGCATGCCCCGATCCATTTTAAGCCCACAGCATGCCTGGTGATCGGGCCCACCCTTGAATTCGTATGCTATAGCACACCGATTTGGCCCAAAAATTTGCCGTTTGCCCTATTTTGCCCGTTTGTCCACCTAAATAGACATGAAAATTTAAACGAACCACACTAGGATGATCCCCAGCCTCCCTGGCATGCCTCGATCGATTTTTGGCCCATTACACTCCCGGACCCCAAGCCCACCCCCAAAACCATGGGCGATAGCACATTGATTTGGCCTGAAAATGCCTCGTTCATGTCATTTTGCCCATTTATCCATCCAAATTGCCATGAAAATTTAAACCGACCACAATGGGATGATCCCCAACCTCCCTGTCATTCCACGATCAATTTTCAAACCACAGCACACTCTAAACCCGGGCCCACCCCAGAAACCATGGGCTATAGCACGTCGATTTAGCCTGAAAATGCCCTATTTGGGCCATTTCGTCTGTTTGTTCATCCAAATTACCATAAAAATTTAAACGGACCATACAGGGATGATCCCCAACCTCCCTGGCATACCCTGCTCGATTTTTGGCCCACAGCACGCTCGGACCCCCGGCCCACCCCGAAACAGTGGGCTATAGCACTCCAATTTGGCTCGAAAATACCTCGTTTGCGCTGTTTCACCCGTTTGTCCACCCAAATGTCCACAAAATTTAAACGGACCACACTGGGATGATCCCCAACATCTCTGGTATACCCGGTCAAATTTTGAATAACAGTACACCTGGACCCCGAGCCCACCCCTAAAATTTTGGGCAATAGCACACCCATTTGGCCTAAAAATACCCCATTGGTGCCGTTTCGCCCGTTTGTCCACCCAATTGGCCACAAAAATTTAAAAAGACCACACAGGGATGTTCCATAACCTCCCTGGCATGCCTCGGTCAATTTTTGACCCAAATCACGCTGGTCCTCGGGCCCACCCCGAAAATCGTTGGCTATAGCAAACTAATTTAGCCCCAAAATGCCCCATTCGCATTGTTTTGCTTGTTTGTCCACCCAAATAGCTGGAAAAAATTAAATGGACCAGACAGGGACGATCCCCAACTTCCCTGACATACCTCAATTGATTTTTGGCTGACAGCACACGCGAACCTAGGCCCACCCCCAAAATCGTAGGCTATATCAGACCGATTTGGCCTGAAAATGCCTCGTTTGCGCTTTTTCGATCGCTTGTCCTCCCAAATGGCCACAAAAATTTAAACATACCACATTGGGATGATCCCCAACCTCCATGACATGCCCCCATCATTTTTAGCCCACAGCAAGCCCAGACTCTGGGTCCACCCCTTAAACCGTGGGCTAGCACACTGATTTGGCTCGAAAATGCCTCGTTTGTGTCGTTTTGCCTGTTTGTCCCCCCAAATGACCATGAAAATTTAAACGGATCACATTAAGACGATCCTCAACCCCACTTACATGACCCGATCAATTTTTATCCCGTAGTACACCCGAACCCCGGGCCCACCCGCGAAACACTGTTCGTCCCATTTTGCATATTTGTCCACCTAAATGGCAACGAAAATTTAAACGGACCACACTAGGATGATCTCCAACCTCCCTCGCATTCTCCGATCGATTTTCGATGCACAGCATGCGTGAACCCTGGGCCCAGCCCCAAAATCGTGGGCTATAGCACACCAGCTTGGCCCAAAAATGCCCCATTCATGCTATTTTGCCCGTTTGTCCAAACAAATGGCCACAAAAATTTAAACGGACCACACTGTGGCAATCCTCAACATTCCTAGCACATCAATTTTTGGCCTACAAGATGCTCAAAACCCGAACCCACCCCCAAAACCGTGGTCTATAACAAATCTATTTGCCCTGAAAATTCCCCATTTGCACCGTTACACCCATTTGTCCACTCAAATGGCCATGAAAATTTAAACGGACCACACAGGGATGATCCCCAACCTCCCTGGCATGCCCCTATCGATTTTTGGCCCACAGCACGCCAGGACCCCAGGCCCACCCCCGAAACTATGGGCTATAACATACCGATTTGGCTTGAAAATGTCCAGTTCAAGCAGTTTTTCCTTTTGTCCACTCAAATGGCCACAAAAATTTAAACGGATCACATCGGGATGATCCACAACCTCCGTAGCATGCCTTGGTTGATTTGTGGACCACAGCACGCCCATACCATGGGCCCACCCCTAAAAGCATTGGCTATATCACATCGATTTGGCTCAAAAAATGCCTTGTTTACGTTGTTTCGCCCATTTGTCCACATAAAGGACCATGAAAATTTAAAAGGACCACATAGGGATGATCTCCAACATCCCTGGAATGTCCCGGATGGGTTTTGGCCCACAGTATGATCGGACCCCGGGCCACCCCTAAAATCGTGTGCTATAGCATACCGATTTGACCCAAAATACCCCGTTTGCGCCATTTCGCCCGTTTGTCCATCCAAATAGCCACAAAAATTTAAACGGACCACATTGGGATGATCCCCAACCTCCCTGGAATGCTTCAATCAATTTTTGGCCTACAACACATCCGTAACCCAGGCCCACCCATAAAATCGTGGGGTAAAACTTATGATTTGTCCTGAAAATGCCCTGTTCGCGCTGTTTCCCCTATTCGTCC
Source organism: Capsicum annuum (assembly GCF_002878395.1). Classification (NCBI taxonomy): domain Eukaryota; kingdom Viridiplantae; phylum Streptophyta; class Magnoliopsida; order Solanales; family Solanaceae; genus Capsicum; species Capsicum annuum. The sequence continues at coordinate 46,766 of NW_025889620.1, forward strand.
ACCCAAATGGCCACAAAAATTTAAAAGAACCACACTGGGATGATCCCTAACCTCACTGTCATACCCCGATTAATTTTCGTCCCACAACACGCCCAAACCCCGGGCCCACCTCCTAAATCGTGGGCTATAGCACACTGATTTAGCACAAAAATGCCCCGTTCGCGCCGTTTCGCATTTTGTCCAATGAAAACCCATGAAAATTTAGATGGAACATACTAGGATGATCCCCAACCTCCCTGGCATGCCTCAATAGATTTTTAGCCCACAGCACTCTTAGAACCCGGTCCACCCTCAAAATCGTGGGCTATAGCACACCGATTTGGCCCAAAAATTCCCTCTTTGCGCTGTTCTCCCATTTGTCCACCCAAATGGCCACAACAATTTAAACGGGCCACATTGGGACCCTGGTCAATTTTTGGCCCACAGCACTCCCGAACCCCAGGCCCACCCTCAAAACTGTGTGCTATAGCACACGATTTTCCTTGAAAATACCCCATTCGCGCTGTTTCACCCGTTGGTCCACCCAAATGGCCACAAAAATTAAAATGGACCATACTGGGAGGATCCCCAACCTCTCTGGCCCACTTCTAAAATTGTGGGCTATAGTACACCGATTTGGACCGAAAATGCCCTGATCATGCAGTTTCGCCAGTTTGTCTACCCAAATGTCCACGAAAATTTAAAAGAACCACACTGGGATGATCCATAACCTCCTTGGCACACTTCGGTCAATTTTTCACCCGTAGCACGCTTGGAACCCGGGCCCACCCCCAAAACTGTGAGCTATAACACATCAATTTGGCTCAAAAATACCTCATTTGCATTGTTTCACCCGTTTGTCCATCGAAATTGCCATGAAAATTTAAACGGACCACACTGGGATGATCCCCAACCTCCCTGGCACGGCCCTGTCAATTTTTAGCCCATAGCACGTCAAGACCCTGGGCCCAGCTATAGCACACCGACTAGGCCCAAAAATGCCCCATTTGCGCTAATTTGCCTGTTTGTTTACCCAAATGGACATGAAAATTTAAACGAGCCACACTGGGATGATCTCCAACCTCTCTGGCATGCCTCAATTGATTTTTGACCCACAGCATACCCAAACTCCAGGCTCACCCCCAAAATCGTGGGCTATAGCACACTGATTTGGTCTGAAAATGCCTCGTTCGCCAAGTTTTGCCCATTTATCCACCCAAATGGCCAAAAAAATTTAAACAAACTACACTGGGATGATCCTCAACCTCTTTGGCATTCCCCAATCAATTTTTTTTCCACATCACGCCCGGAACCCCAAGATCACCCGCAAAACTGTGGGCTATAGCACACCGATTTGGTCCAAAAATGCCACGTTCGCTCGTTTCTCCCGTTTGACCTCCCAAATGGCCATAAAATTTTAAATGGACCACACTGGGATGATCCCCAACATCCCAGGCATGCCTCAATTAATTTTTGGTCCACAGAACGATCGGACCCAGGCCCACCCTTAAAATTGTGGGCTATAGCACACCGATTTGGCATAAAAATGCCCTTTTCACACTATTTCATCCGTTTCTCCACTCAAACGGCCACAAAATCTTAAACGGGCCACACTGGGATGATCCTCAACCTCCCCTGCAAGCCTCGGTTGATTTTTGACCCACAGCACTCCCAGACCCCGAGCCCACCCCTAAACCCATGTGCTATAGAACACTGATTTGGCCCGAAAATGCCCCATTTGTGTTGTTTTGCCCGTTTGTCCACCCAATAGACCATAAAAATTTAAACGAACCATACTCGGATGATCCCCAACCACCCTAGCATGCCCTGGTCAGTTTTCAGCCCACAGCATACCCAAATCTTGGGCCCACCCCCAAAATCGTGGGCTATAACATAGTGATTTGACCAGAAAATGCCTCGTTTGCACCGTTTCTCCCATTTTTCACCTAAATTACCATGAAAATTTAAACGGACCACACTGGGATGATCCCCAACCTCCCTAGCATGCCCCGGTTGATTTTTGGCCTACAGCTCGCCCGAACCACAGGCCCACCCCTAAAATCGTGAGCTATAACACACCAATTTGGCCTAAAAATGCCTCGTTTGCACCGATTTGCCCATTTATTCACCCTAATGGGCATGAAAATTTTAAAAAAACACAGTAAGACTATCTCCAACATCCCTGGCACTCCCCGATCGACTTTTGGCCCACGAAACATCCGAACTCCTATCTCACCCCCAAAATCGTAGACTATAGCACACTAATTTAGCTCAAAAATGCCCCGTTTGCGCCGTTTCTCCCATTTGTCCACCCAAATAGCTATAAAAATTTAAATGGACCACATTAGGATAATCCCGAACGTCCCTGGCATGTCCCGGTTGATTTTCGGCCCACAACACGCCCGGACCTCGAAGCCACTCCTGAAACCATGTGCTATAGCCACTAGGATAATCCCAAACCTCTATGACACGCCTCGGTCAATTTTTGGCCCACAAAATGCCCGTACCTCAGGCCCCCTCTCAAAACTGAGGGCTATAGCACACCAATTTTACCTGAAAATTCCCTGTTTGTGCCGTTTCACCTGTTTGTCCACCTAAATGGCCAAGAAAATTTAATTGGACCACATTGGAATGATCCCCAACTTCCCTGGCACACCCCGACCAATTTTTGTCCCACAGAACGCCCGGAATCTAGGCCCATCCCCAAAACCATGGGTTATAGCACACTGATTTGGCCTGAAAAAGCCCGATTTGCGCTGTTTCGCCCATTTATCGTTCCAAATAGCCACAAAAATTTAAACGAACCACACAGGGATGATCCCAGTATCCCTGGCATACCCCAGTCGATTTTTGTCCCACAGCACACCTGGATCCCAGGCCTACCCCCAAAATCGTGGGCTATAGCACACCGATTTGGCCCGAAAATGCCCTATTCGCGTCGTTTCGCCCGTTTGTCCTCATAAATGGCAACAAAAATTTAAGGGGACCATACTGGGATGATCCCTAACCTCCCTGGCATTATCCGGACCACAACACACCTGGGTCCCACCCCCAAAACCAAGGGCTATAGTACACCAATTTGGCCCAAAAATGTCCCATTCGCGTATTTTCTCCAGTTTGTTCACCCAAATGGCCATACTTAAATTTTGGGATGATCCTCAACCTCTGTGGCATGCCCCAATTGATTTTCGACCCACAACACGCTCGGACCCTAGGCCCAACCCCATAACTGTGGGCTATAGCACACCAATTTAGATTGAACATGCCCTATTCGCGATGTTTCGCCCGTTTGTCCATTTAAATTGCCACAAAAATTTAAACGAACCACACTAGGATGTTCCCCAACCTCCCTAGCATGCCCCGGTTAATTTTCAACCCACAACAAGCTCGAACCTCGGGCCCACCCCCAAAACCGTAGGCAATAGCACACCAATTTAGCTTGAAAATGCCCATTTGCATTTTTTCGCCAGTTTGCTCAGCGAAATGGCCACAAAAATTTAAATGGGTTATACTGGGATGATCCCCAACATCCCTTGCATGCCTAAATCAATTTTAGGCCCACTGCACATCCGAACCCGGGGCCAGCTCCCTAAACTGTGGACTATAACACACGAATTTGGCCCCAAAATGGCCCGTTCGCGCTGTTTTGCATGCTTGTCAAACCAAATGGCTACAAAAATTTAAACGGACCACACTAGAAAGATCCTCAACCTCCCTAGGACGCTCAATCAATTTTTGGCCCACAACACGCCCGGACCCCGAGCCCACCCCCAAAATCGTGGGCTATATAGCACACCAATTTTTCCTAAAAATTCCCTGTTCGCACTGTTTCGCTCGTTTGTCCACCCAAATGGACAATAAAATTTAAACGGACCAAACTGGGACCATACCCAACCTCCCTAGTACGCTTCGGTCGATTTTTGACCCACAGCACGCCTGGACCCTGGTCCTACCTCCAAAACCGAGGGCTATAGTATACCAATTTGGCTTGAAAATGCCCTATTTGTGCCATTTCGCTCATTTGTCCACCAAAATGGCCACAAAAATTTAAATGTTCTAAACTGGATGATCCCCAACTTCCCTGTATGCCCCGGTCGATTTTCAAGCTACAGGACACCCGAACCCTGGGCCTACCCCTGAAACCGTGGGCTATAGCACACCAATTTAGCCCGAAAATTCCCCGTTTGTGCCGTTTTGCCCGTTTGTCCACCCAAATGGCCACAAAAATTTAAACGGACCACACTGGGACAATCCCAACCTCCCTAAAATGTCCCTGCTGATTTTACCCCCACAACATGATCATACCTTGGGTCCACATTAAAAACCGTAGGATATAGCACACCGATTTAGCCCAAAAACTTCCCGTTCGTGTTGTTTTGCCCGTTTGTCCACACAAATAGCCACAAAATTTTAAATGTACCAAACTGGGACAATCCCCCAAACCACCTTGGCATGGCCCAATCAAATTTTGGCATACAGCATCCCCAAACCCCAAGTCCAACCCCAAAATGGTAGGCTATAACACATCGATTTGGCCCAAAAATACCTCGTTCGTGTCGTTTCTCCCGTTTGTCCACCCAGATGGCCACGAAAATTTAAAAAGACCATACTAGGATGATCTCAAACCTCCCTGAAATGCCCTGGTCAATTTTGGGTCCACAGCACGCCCAGATCCTAGACCCACCCCAGAAACCATGGGCTATAGCACACCGATTAGGCCCGAAAATGCCCTGTTTGAGTTGTTTTGGCCGTTTGTCTACCCAAATGGCCACAAAAATTTAAACGAACCATACTGGGAAGATTCGGTACCTCCCTGGCATGTCCTGGTTGATTTTCAGCCCACAGCACACCCGGATCCTCGGCCCACCCCCAAAACTGTGGGCTATAGCACACTGATTTGGCCCGAAAATGCCCCATTCACATCGTTTTGCCCATTTATCTCCCTAAATTGCCATGAAAATTTAAACGGACCACACTGGGATAATCATCAACCTCCCTGGCATACCTCGATCGATTTTTAGCCTGTAGCATGCCTGAACCTGAGGACCACCCCCAAAATAGTGGGCTATAGCACACCGATTTGGCACAAAAATGCCTCATTCATTTTGTTTTGCCCATTTGTCCACCTAAATGGTCACAAAAATTTAAACCTACCATATTGAGATGATCCCTAACCTCCGCGGCATGCCCAGGTCGATTTTTTACCCACAGCACGCTCGGACCCTAGTTCCACCCTCGAAACTGTAGGACATAGCACAAATTTCACCCAAAAATGCCCCGTTCGCATCGTTTTGCCTGTTTGTCCACCCAAATAGCTATGAAAATTTAAACGGACCAGATTGGGATGATCCCCAACCTTCCTGGCACATCCCGATCAATTTTTGGCCCATAACACGAACAGACCCTGGGCCCACTCCCAAAATCGTGGACTATAGCACACTATTTTGGCCCAAAAATGCCCTATTCGTACCATTTTGCCCATTTATCCACCCAAATTGACACAAAAATTTAAAAAGACCACACAAGGATGATCCTCAACTTCCCTGGCATGCCCCGATTAATTTTCGGCCTATAGAACACTCTAACCCCGAGCCCACCCCTGAAATCGTGGGCTATAGCAAATTGATTTGGCCCGAAAATCCCCCGTTCGCGCTATTTCACCTATTTGTCCATCCAAATAGCCACAAAAATTTAAACGAACCACACTGGGATGATCCTCAACCCCCTAGTATGCTCAGACAATTTTTGCCCCACAGCACACTCAGATCCCGAGCCCGCCCACGAAATAGTGGGCTATAGCGCACTGATTTGGCCTAAAAATGTCCCGTTTGCACCGTTACGCATGTTTATCCACCGAAATGGCCAAAAAAATTTAAATGTACCAAACTGGGACGATCTCCAACCTCTACGGCATGCCCTGGTTAATTTTCAACCCACAGCATACCCGAACCCAGAGCCTCCCTCAAAATTGTGGGCTGTAGCACACCGATTTGGCTTGAAAATATCCCATTCGCGTTGTTTCGCCCATTTGTACACCCAAATGGCCACAAAAATTTAAACGGACCACACTGGGATGATCCCCAACCTCTCTAGCATGCTCCAATCGATTTTTGGCCCACAACATGCTCAGACCCCAGGACCACCCCTAAAACCATGGGCTATAGCACACTAATTTGGCCCAAAAATGCCTTGTTTTCACTGTTTTGCCCATTTTTCCACCCATATGGCCAAGAAAACTAAATGGACCATACTGGGATGATGCCCAACTTCCATGGTATTCCCCGGTCAATTTTAGGCCTAAATCACGCCCGAACCCCGGGCCCATCTCTGAAACCATAGGCTTATAGCACATCGATTTGGCCTAAAAATTCTCCGTTCGCGCTGTTTCGCCCGTTTGTCCACCCAAATGGCCACGAAAATTTGAATAGACCACACTGGGATGATACCCAACCTCCCTACATGCCCTGGTCTATTTTTGGCCTACAACACGCTTGGAAACTGAGCCCATCCCCGAAATCGTCGGCTATAGCATACCAATTTGGCCCGAAAATGCCCTGTTTGCGCCGTTTTACTTGTTTATCCACTCAAAAGCGTCAGTCAATTTTCGGCTCACAGCACGCCCAGACCCTGGGCCTACCCCTAAAATCGTAGCCTATAGCACACTAATTTGGCCTGAAAAAGCCCCGATCGCGCTGTTACGCCCATTTGTCCTCCCAAATGGCCATGAAAATTTAAATGGACCATACTGGGAGAATTCCTAACCTCCCTGGCATGGCCCAATCGATTTTTAACTGACAACACGCTTGGACCCTGGGCCCACACCTAAACTGTGAACTATAACACACCGATTTGGCCTGAAAATACCTCGTTCGCCCCGTTTTGCCCATTTATCCACCCAAATGGCCATGAAAATTTAAACGGAACACACTGGGACAATCCCCAACCTCCTTGACATGCCACAATTGATTTTTACCCCACAACACGCAGGGACCCCGGGATCACCCCCAAAACTGTGGGCTATAGCACACCGATTTGGCCCGAAAATACCCCATTCACATCATTTTGCTTGTTTGTCTACCCAAATGGCCACAAAAATTTAAACGGACTACACTGGGATGATGCCCATCCTCCCTGGCACGTCCTAGTAAATTTTCAGTCCATAAAAAGCCCAGACCCCGGGCGCACCCCGAAACCGTAGGCTATAGCATACTGATTTAGCCCGAACATGCCCCGTTAGCATTATTTCGCCTGTTTGTCCACCCATATGGCCACAAAAATTTAAACAGACCACACTGGGATGATCCCCAATCTCCCTGGCATGCCCCAATTGATATTTGGCTTACAGAACTCCCGGACCAGGGGCCAACCCCGAAACCGTGGGCTATAGCACACTAATTTAGCCCAAAAATACCTCATTTGCGCCGTTTTGCCTGTTTGTCCACCCAAATGACCACAAAAATTTAAATGAACCACAATGGGACGATCCCCAACCTCCCTGGCATGGCTTGGTCGATTTTTGGGCCACAGCACGCCCTAAGCCCGGGCTCAACCCCAAAATCGTGGGCTATAGCACACTAATTTTTCCTAAAAATGACTCATACGTGTCGTTTTGCTTGTTTGTCCTCCCAAATAGCCACGAAAGTTTAAATAGACTACACTTGGATGATCCCCAACCTCTCTGCCATGACTCGGTCAATTTATGGCCCACAGCACGTTGGAACCCAGGCCCACCACAAAATTGAGGGCTATCTAACACTAATTTGGCCCGAAAATGCCCCATTCACACCGTTTCGCCCGTTTGTCAACCCAAATGGCTAAAAAAATTTAAAGGAACCATACTGAGATGATCCCCAATCACCATGGTGCGCCCCAATCAATTTTTGGCTTATAGCATGCTCGGATCCTAGGCCCACCCCCAAAACCGTAGGCTATAGCATACCGATTTAGCCTGAAAATACCTTTTTCGTTTTGCTTCGCCCGTTTGTCCCCACAAATGGCCACAAATAATAAAAAGGACCATACTGGGATGATTCCCAACCTCCCTAGCATGCCTTGGTCATTTTTTGGACCACAGCATGCCCAGAGCCCGAGCCCACCCCCAAAACCATGGGCTATAACACATTGATTTGGCCCTAAAATGCCCCATTTGCGCCGTTTTGCCCGTTTATCCTCCCAAATGGCCATGAAAAATTAAACGGACCACACTTGGATGATACCTAACCTGCCTGGCATTTCCCAGTTGATTTTCATCCCAAAAAATGTTGGACCATGGGTCCACCCCCAAAACCGAGGGCTATAGTACACCAAATTATCTCGAAAATGCCCCATCTGTGCTATTTCACCCGTTTGTCCACCCAAATGGCCACAAAAATTTAAATGGTCTATACTAAGACGATTCCCAACCTCCATGGCATGCCGCGATCAATTTTTGTCCACAGCACACCTGGACCCTCGGCCCACCCCTAAAACCGTGGGATATAGCACAGCGATTTGACCTAAAAATGCCCGATTTATGCGATTTTGCTCGTTTGTCCATACAAATGGCCACAAAAATTTAAATGGACCACACTGGGATGATCCCTAACCTCCTCAGCATGCCTCAATCGATTTTTGACACACAGCACGCCTAAACCTTGGGGCCACCTCTGAAACCGTGGGCTATAGCACACTAATTTGGCCCAAAAATGCCAATTTCATGTCGTTTCGCTCGTTTGTCCACCCAAAAGGCCATAAAAATTTAAACGGGCCACACTAGGAGGATACCCAACCTCCCTGGCATGTCTCGATCAATATTTAACTAACAGCAAACCCGAACCCTGGGCTCACCCCTAAAACCGTGGGCTATAGCACACCGATTTGGCCCTAAAATGCCCCGTTCGCACTGTTTCGCTCGTTTTTCCAACCAAATGGTCATAAAAATTTAAACGTACTACACTAGGACAATCCCCAACCTCCCTAGCATACCTCGATCGATTTTCATCCCACAGCATGCTTAGACCCCGGGCCCACCCTCGAAACCGTTGGCTATAGCACACTAATTTGGCCCAAAAATGCCTTGTTCGCACTGTTTTGCCTGTTTATCTGCCGAAATGGCCACAAAAATTTAAATAGACCTTATTGGGATGATCCCAACCTCCCTGGCACGCCCTGCTGGATTTTTGGCCCACAGCACGCCCAGACACCGGGCCCACCCCCAAAATCATTGGCTATCGCACACTAATTTGGCCTGAAAATGCCCCATTTGCGCAGTTTTGTCCATTTCACAACTCAAGTGGCCACAGAAATTTAAACAAAATACACTAAGATGATCCCCAACCTCCCTGGTATGCCTCGGTCAATTTTCAGCCCACAATACGCCCAAACCCCCGGCCCACCCTCGAAACCATGGGCTATAGCACATTGATTTAGCTCGAAAATTTTTCACCCAAATGGCCTGGAAAATTTAAAAGACCACACTGGGATGATCCCCAACCTCCCTGGCATACCCCGGTAAATTTTTAGCCCACGGAACGCCAGGACCCCAGGCCCTCCCCCAAAACCATGGGCTATAGCACACTGATTTGGCTCGAAAATGCACTGTGCGCACCCTTTTGCCCGTATGTCCACCCAAATGGCCACGAAGATTTAAATAGGCACACTGGGGTGATCCCCAACCTCTATGGCATACCCCGATCAATTTTTATCCCACAGCACACTCGAACCCTAGGCCCACCCCCGAAATCGCGGGCTATAGAACACCGATTTGGCTAGAAAAGGCCCCCGTTCATGCCGTTTTGCCCGTTTGTCCTCCAAAATGGCTATGAAAATTTAAATGGACTATACTTGGATGATCCAACCTCCTTGGTGCATCCTGGTCAATTTTCGACCCACAGCAAGTCCGGACCCCCAGCACACCCCCAAAACCATGGGCTATATCATATCGATTTGGCCTGAAAATGCCCTGTTTGTGCTGTTTCGCCCGTTTTTCCTCTCAAATGGCCACAAAATTTAAATAAAGGTCACTGGGATGATCTCCAAACTCCCTGGCATGTCCCGATCGATATTCTTCCCAAAGCACACCCAAACCCTGAGCCCACCCCCCAAAACTGTGTGCTATAGCACACGATTTTCCTTGAAAATACCCCATTTACGCTGTTTCACCCGTTGGTCCACCCAAATGGCCACAAAATTTAAACGGAACATACTGGGATGATCCCCAACCTCTCTGGCCCACCCCTAAAATTGTGGGCTATAGTACACCGATTGGATCGAAAATGCCCTGATCACGCAGTTTCGCCTGTTTGTCTACCCAAATGGCCACGAAAATTTAAAAGAACCCGCACTGGGATTATCCACAACCTATTTGTCACACCTCGGTTAATTTTTCATCCCCATCACGCTTGGAACCCAGGCCCACCCCTAAAACTGTGAGCTATAGCACATTAATTTGGCTGTTTCACCCGTTTGTCCACCCAAATGGCCATGAAAATTTAAATGGACCACACTGGGATGACCCCCAACCTCCCTGGCACGCCCTTGTCAATTCTTCGTCCATAGCACGTTAAGACCCTGGGCCCAGCTATAGCATACCGATTAGGCCCGAAAATTCCCCATTTATGCTAATTTGACTGTTTGTTTACCCAAATGGACATGAAAATTTATACGAGCCACGCTGGGATGATCTTCAACCTCTATGGCATGCCTCAATTTATTTTTTGCCCACAGCATGCCCAAACTCCGGGCTCACCCCCGAAATCGTGGGCTATAGCACACTGATTTGGTCTGAAAATGCCTCGTTCGCGCAGTTTTGCCCATTTATCCACCCAAATAGCCACAAAAATTTAAACAAACTATACTGGGATGATCCTCAACCTCCCTGGCATTCCCCAATCAATTTTTTGTCCACATCACGCCCGGAACCCCGAGTTCACCCCCAAAACTGTGGGCTATAGCACATCAATTTGGCCCAAAAATGCCACGTTCGCTCGTTTCTCTCATTTGACCTCCCAAATGGCCACAAAATTTTAAATGGACCACACTGGGATGATCCCCAACATCCCAAGAATGTGTCAATTGATTTTTGGCCCACAGCACGATCGGACCCAGGCCCACCCTTAAAATCGTGGTCTATAGCACACCGATTTGGCATAAAAATGCCCTTTTCACACTGTTTCGTCTGTTTTTCCACTTAAACGGCCACAAAATCTTAATCGGGCCACACTGGGATGATCCCCAACCTCCCCTGCATTCCTCGGTCAATTTTTGACCAACAGCACTCCCATACCCCGAGCCCACCCCCAAACCCATGTGCTATAGAACACTGATTTGGCCCAAAAATGCCTCATTTGTGCTGTTTTGCTGATTTGTCCACCCAAATGACCATAAAAAATTTAAACGAACCATACTCGGATGATACGCAAGCACCCTAGCATGCCCTAGTCAGTTTTCGGCCCACAGCATACCCAAATCTTGGGCCCACCCCCAAAATCGTGGGCTATAACATAGTGATTTGACCAAAAAATGCCTCGTTCGCACCGTTTCTCCCATTTTCACCCAAATTACCAGGAAAATTTAAACGGACCACACTTGGATGATCCCCAAGCTTCCTAGAATTCCTCAGTTGATTTTTGGCCTACAGTACGCCCGAACCACAGGCCCAGCCCCAAAACCGTGAGCTATAGCACACCGATTTGGCCTAAAAATGCCTCGTTTGCACTGATTTGCCCATTTATTCACCCTAATGGCCATGAAAATTTAAACAAAACATACTAAGACTATCTCCAACTTCCCTGGAACTCCGCGATCGACTTTTGGCCCATGAAACATCGAACTCCTATCTCACCCCCAAAATCGTAGGCTATAGCACACTAATTTAGCTCGAAAATGCCCCGTTTGTGCCGTTTCTCCCATTTGTCCACCCAAATAGCTATAAATATTTAAATGGACCATATTAGGATAATCCCAAACTTCCCTGGCATATCCCGGTTGATTTTCGGCCTACAACACGTCCAGACCTCGAGGCCACTCCTGAAACCATATGTTATAGCACACTAGGATAATCCCCAACCTCTCTGGCATGCCCCGATCAATTTTTGGCCCACAGCATGCCCGTACCTCATCCCCCCTCTCAAAACCGTGGGCTCTAACACACCAATTTTACCTAAAAATTCCCTGTTTGCGCTGTTTCACCCGTTTGTCCACCTAAATGGCCAGGAAAATTTAATCGGACCATATTGAAATGATCCCCAACTTCCCTGGCACACCCCGACCAATTTTTGCCCCACAGAACGCCCGGACCCTAGGCTCATCCCCAAAACCGTGGGTTATAGCACACTAACTTGGCCTGAAAAAGCCCGATTCGCGCCGTTTTGCCCATTTATCGTTCCAAATAGCCACAAAAATTTAAACGAACCACACTGGGATGGTCCCAACATCCCTGGCATACCCCAGTCAATTTTTGGCCCATAGGACACCCGGATCCCGGGCCTACCCCCAAAATCGTGGGCTATAGCACACCGATTTGGCCCAAAAATGCCCTATTCGCGTCGTTTCGCCCGTTTGTCCACACAAATGGCAACAAAAATTTAAACGGACTATACTGGGATGATCCCTAACCTCCCTGGCGTTCCCCGTCCCACAGCACACCCGGGTCCCACCCCTTAAACCAAGGGCTATAGCACACCAATTTGGCCCAAAAATGTCCCATTCGCATTGTCTCCAGTTTGTTCACCCAAATGGCCATAAAAATTTAAACAAACCATATTGGGACTATCCTCAACCTATCTAGCATGCCCCAATTGATTTTTGACCCACATCATGCTCGGACCCTGGTCTTACCCCCAAAATTGTGGGCTATAGCACACCGATTTAGATTGAACATGCCCTATTCACAATGTTTTGCCCGTTTGTCCATTTAAATTGCCACAAAAATTTAAACGGACCACACTAGGACGTTCCCCAAACTCCCTGGCATGATCCAGTTAATTTTAAGCCCACAACAAGCTCGAACCCCCTGCCCACCCCCAAAACCGTAGGCAATAGCACACCGATTTAGCTCGAAAATGCCCCGTTCGCATTGTTTCGCCAGTTTGTTCAGCCAAATGGCCACAAAAATTTAAACGGGTCATACTGGGATGATCCCCAACCTCCCTGGCATGTCTAAATCAATTTTAGGCCATCTGCACATCCGGACCCCGGGCCAGCTCCCTAAACTGTGGGCTATAACACATGAATTTGGCCCCAAAATGGCCCGTTCGGGCCGTTTTGCCTGCTTGTCCAACCAAATGGCCACAAAAATTTAAACGGACCACACTAGAAAGATCCCTAACATCCCTAGCATACTCAATCAATTTTTGGTCCACAACACGCCCGGACCCCGAGCCCACCCCCAAAATCGTGGGCTATATTGCAGACCAATTTTTCCCAAAGATTCCCTACTCGCACTATTACGCTCGTTTGTCCACCCAAATGGACAATAAAATTTAAACGTACCAAACTAAAATGATCCCCAACCTCCTTAGTAAGCTTCGGTCGATTTTTAACCCACAGCACGCCTGGACCCTGGTCCTACCTCCAAAATCGAGGGCTATAGCATACCAATTGAAAATGCCCTATTTGTGCCATTTCGCTCATTTTTCCACCCAAATGGCCACAAAAATTTAAATGTTCTAAACTGGGATGATCTCCAACTTCTCTATATGCTCAGGTCGATTTTCAATCTACAGGACACCCGAACCCTGGGCCTACCCCTAAAATCGTGGGCTATAGCACACCAATTTAGCCTGAAAATTCCCCATTCGTGCCGTTTCGCCCGTTTGTCCACCCAAATGGCCACAAAAATTTAAACGGACCACACTGGGACAATCCCCAATCTCCCTAAAATGTCTCTGTTGATTTTATGCCCACAACGCGATCATACCTTGGGCCCACATTAAAAATCATAGGATATAGCACACCGATTTGGCCCAAAAACTTCCCGTTCGTGCTGTTTTGCCCGTTTGTCCACACAAATAGCCACAAAAATTTAAATGTACCAAACTGGGACAATCCCCCGAACCACCTTGGCATAGCTCGGTCAATTTTTGGCCTACAGCACGCCCAAACCCCAAGTCCAACCCCGAAATGGTGGGCTATAACACATCGATTTGGCCCAAAAATGCCCTATTCGTGTCATTTCTCCCGTTTTTCCACCCACATAGCCGCGAAAATTTAAAAGGACCATACTAGGATGATCTCAAACCTCCCTGAAATGCCTCGGTGTATTTTGGGCCCACAGCACGCTCGGATCCTAGACCCACCCCAGAAATCGTGGGCTATAGCACACCGATTTGGCCCGAAAATGCCCTGTTTGAGCTGTTTTGGCCGTTTGTCCACCCAAATGGCCACAAAAATTTAAATGAACCAAACTGGGATGATCCGGTACCTCCCTGGCATGTCATGGTTGAATTTCGACCCATAGCATGCCCAGATCCTTAGCCCACCCCCGAAACTGTGGGCTATAGCACACTAATTTGGCCCGAAAATGCCCTGTTCGCATCGTTTTGCCCGTTTGTCTCCCCAAATTGCCATGAAAATTTAAATGGACCACACTGGGATAATCTCCAACCTCCCTGGCATACCCTGATCGATTTTTAGCCCATAGCACGCCTGAACCTCAGGACCACCCCTAAATAGTGGGCTATAGCACACCGATTTAGCCCGAAAATGCCCTATTCGCGTTATTTCGCCCATTTGTCCACACAAATGACAACAAAAATTTAAGGGGACCATACTGGGATGATCCCTAACCTCCCTGGCATTCCCCGTCCCATAGCACACCCAGGTCCTATCCCTAAAACCAAGGGCTATAGCACACCAATTTGGCCCAAAAATGTCCCATTCGCGTAGTTTCTCCAGTTTGTTCCCCCAAATGGCCATAAAAATTTAAACAAACCAAATTGGGATGATCCTCAACCTCTCTAGAATGCCCCAATTGATTTTTGACCCACAGCACGCTCGAACCCTGGGTCTACCCACAAAACTATGGGCTATAGCACACCGATTTAGATTGAACATGCCTTATTCGCGATGTTTCGCCCGTTTGTCCATTTAAATTGCCACAAAAATTTAAACGGACCATACTAGGATGTTCCCCAAACTCCCTGGCATGATATGGTTAATTTTAAGCCCACAACAAGCTCGAACCCCCTGACCACCCCCAAAACCGTATGCAATAGCACACCGATTTAGCTCGAAAATGCCCCGTTCGCATTGTTTCACCAGTTTGTTCAGGCAAATGGCCACAAAAATTCAGACGGGTCATACTAGGATGATCCTTAACCTCCCTGGCATGCCTAAATCATTTTTAGGCCATCTTCAGATCCGGACCCCTGGCCAGCTCCCTAAACTGTGGGCTATAACACATGAATTTGGCCCCAAAATGGCCCGTTCGTGCCGTTTTGCCTGCTTGTCCAACTAAATGGCCACAAAAATTTAAACGGACCACATTGGAAAGATCCCCAACCTCCCTAACATACTCAATCAATTTTTGGTCCACAACACGCCCGGACCCCGAGCCCACCCCCGAAATCGTGGGCTATATAGCACACCAACTTTTCCCAAAAATTCCCTACTCGCACTGTTTCACCCGTTTGTCCACCCAAATGGACAATAAAATTTAAACGGACCAAACTGGAATGATCCCCAACCTTCCTAGTAAGCTTCGGTCGATTTTTGACCCACAGCACGCCTGGACCCTGGTCCTACCTCCAAAATCGAGGGCTATAGCATACCAATTGAAAATGCCCTATTTGTGCCATTTCGCTCATCTTTCCACCCAAATGGCCACAAAAATTTAAATGTTCTAAACTGGGATGATCTCCAACTTCCCTATATGCTCCAGTCGATTTTCAATCTACAGGACACCCGAACCCTGGGCCTACCCCTAAAATCGTGGGCTATAGCACACCAATTTAGCCCAAAAATTCCTCGTTCGTGCCGTTTCGCCCGTTTGTCCACCCAAATGGCCACAAAAATTTAAACGGACCACACTGGGACAATCCCCAACCTCCCTAAAATGTCTCTGTTAACTTTAAGCCCACAACACGATCATACCTTGGGCCCACATTAAAAATCGTGGGATATAGCACACCGATTTGGCCCAAAAACTTCCCGTTCGTGCTGTTTTGCCCGTTTGTCCACACAAATAGCCACAAAAATTTAAATGTACCAAACTGGGACAATCCCCCAAACCACCTTGGCATAGCTCGGTCAATTTTTGGCCTACAGCACGCCCAAACCCCTAGTCCAACCCCGAAATGGTGGGCTATAACACATCGTTTTTGCCCAAAAATGCCCCATTCGTGTCATTTCTCCCGTTTTTCCACCCACATAGCCGCGAAAATTTAAAAGGACCATACTAGGATGATCTCAAACCTCCCTAAAATGCCTCGATGTATTTTGGGCCCACAGCACGCTCGGATCATAGACCCACCCCAGAAACCGTGGGCTATAGCACACCGATTTGGCCCGAAAATGCCCTGTTTGAGCTGTTTTGGCCGTTTGTCAACCCAAATGGCCACAACAATTTAAATGAACCAAACTGGGATGATTCCGGTACCTCCCTGGCATGTCGTGGTTGAATTTCGACCGACAAAACGCCCGAATCCTTAGCCCACCCCCGAAACTGTAGGCTATAGCACACTAGTTTTGCCCAAAAATGCCCTGTTCGCATCGTTTTGCCCGTTTGTCTCCCCAAATTGCCATGAAAATTTAAACGGACCACACCGGGATAATCTCCAACCTCCCTGGCATACCCTGATCAATTTTTAGCCCATAGCACGCCTGAACCTCAGGACCACCCCCGAAATAGTGGGCTATAGCACACCGATTTAGCCCGAAAATGCCCTATTCGCGTCGTTTCGCCCGTTTGTCCACACAAATGACAACAAAAATTTAAGGGGACCATATTGGGATAATTCCTAACCTCCCTAGCATTCCCCGTCCCACAGCACACCCGGGTCCCACCCCTAAAACCAAGGGCTATAGCACACCAATTTGGCCCAAAAATGTCCCATTCGCGTAGTTTCTCCAGTTTGTTCCCCCAAATGGCCATAAAAATTTAAACAAACCATATTGGGATGATACTCAACCTCTCTAGAATGCCCCAATTGATTTTCGAACCACAGCACGCTCGAACCCTGGGCCTACCCACAAAACTGTGGGCTATAGCACACCGATTTAGATTGAACATGCCCTATTCGCGATGTTTCGCCCGTTTGTCCATTTAAATTGCCACAAAAATTTAAACAGACCACACTAGGACGTTCCCCAAACTCCCTGGCATGATTCGGTTAATTTTAAGCCCACAACAAGCTCGAACCCCCTGACCACCCCCAAAACCGTATGCAATAGCACACCGATTTAGCTCGAAAATGCCCCGTTCGCGTTGTTTCGCCAGTTTGTTCAGCCAAATGGCCACAAAAATTTAGACGGGTCATACTGGGACGATCCCCAACCTCCCTGGCATGCCTAAATCAATTTTAGGCCATCTGCACATCCGGACCCCGGGCCAGCTCCCTAAACTGTGGGCTATAACACATGAATTTGGCCCTAAAAGGGCCCGTTCGTGCCGTTTTGCCTGCTTGTCCAACCAAATAGCCACAAAAATTTAAACGGACCACATTGAAAAGATCCCCAACCTCCCTAACATACTCAATCAATTTTTGGTCCACAACACGCCCGGACCCCGAGCCCACCCCCGAAATCGTGGGCTATATAGCACACCAACTTTTCCCAAAATTCCCTACTCGCACTGTTTCACCCGTTTGTCCACCCAAATGGACAATAAAATTTAAACGGACCAAACTGGAACGATCCCCAACCTTCCTAGTAAGCTTCGGTCGATTTTTGACCCACAGCACGCCTGGACCCTAGTCCTACCTCCAAAATTGAGGGCTATAGCATACCAATTGAAAATGCCCTATTTGTGCCATTTCGCTCATTTTTCCACCCAAATGGCCACAAAAATTTAAATGTTCTAAACTGGGATGATCTCCAACTTCCCTATATGCCCCGATCGATTTTCAAGCTACAGGACACCCGAACCCTGGGCCTATCCCTAAAACCGTGGGCTATAGCACACCAATTTAGCTTGAAAATTCTCCGTTCGTGCCGTTTCGCCCGTTTATCCACCCAAATGGCCACAAAAATTTAAGCGGACCATACTGGGACAATCCCCAACCTCCCTAAAATGTCTCTATTGATTTTACGCCCACAACACGATCATACCTTGGGCCCACATTAAAAATCGTGGGATATAGCACACCGATTTGGCCCAAAAACTTCCCGTTCGTGCTGTTTTACCCGTTTGTCCACACAAATAGCCACAAAAAATTAAATGTACCTAACTGGGATAATCCCCCGAACTACCTTGGCATAGCTCGATCAATTTTTGGCCTACAGCACGCCCAAACCCCAAGTCCAACCCCGAAATGGTGGGCTATAACACATCGATTTGGCCCAAAAATGCCCCATTCGTGCCGTTTCTCCCGTTTATCCACCCACATGGCCACGAAAATTTAAAAGGACCATACTAGGATGATCTCAAACCTCCCTGAAATGCCTCGGTGTATTTTGGGCCCGCAGCAAGCTCGGATCCTAGACCCACCCCAGAAACCGTGGGCTATAGCACACCGATTTGGCTCGAAAATGCCCTGTTTGAGCTATTTTGGCCGTTTGTCCACCCAAATGGCCACAAAAATTTAAATGAACCAAACTGGGAAGATCCGGTACCTCCCTAGCATGTCCTGGTTGATTTTCAGCCCACAGCACGCCCGGATCCTTGGCCCACCCTCGAAACTACGGGCTATAGCACACTAATTTGGCCCAAAAATGCCCTGTTCGCATTGTTTTGCCCGTTTGTCTCCCCAAATTGTCATGAAAATTTAAACGGACCACACTGGGATAATCTCCAACCTCCCTGTCATACCTTGATCGATTTTTAGCCCATAGCATGCCTGAACCTCAGGACCACCCCCGAAATAGTGGGCTATAGCACACCGATTTAGCACAAAAATGCCTCATTCATTTTGTTTTGCCCATTTGTCCACCCAAATGGCCACAAAAATTTAAACCTGCCATATTGAGATGATCCCTAACCTCCCCAACATGCCCAGGTCAATTTTTTACCCACAGCACGCTCGGACCCTAGTTCCACCCTCGAAACTGTAGGCCATAGCACAAATTTCACCCAAAAATGCCCCGTTCGCATCATTTTGCCTGTTTGTCCACCCAAATAGCTATGAAAATTTAAACGGACCAGATTGGGATGATCCCAACCTCCCTGGCACATCCCGATTGATTTTTGGCCCACAACACGAACAGGCCCTAGGCCCACTCCTAAAACCGTGGACTATTGCACACCGTTTTGACCCGAAAATGCCCTATTCGCACCATTTTGCCCGTTTATCCACCCAAATCGACACAAAAATTTAAAAAGACCACAAAAGGATGATCCTCAACTTCCCTGGCATGCCTCGATCAATTTTCGGCCTATAGAACACTCGGACCCCGAGCCCATCCCTGAAACCGTGGGCTATAGCAAATCGATTTGCCCCGAAAAGCCCCGTTCGTGCTATTTCACCCATTTGTCCATCCAAATAGCCACAAAAATTTAAACGAACCATACTGGGATGATCCTCAATCCCCTAGTATGCTCAGAAAATTTTTTCCCCACAGCACGCTAGGATCCCGAGCCCACCCCTAAAACTGTGGGCTATAGCACGCTGATTTGGTCCAAAAATGTCTCGTTCGCACCGTTACGCATGTTTGTCCACCGAATGGCCAAAAAAATTAAACGGACCAAACTGGGAGGATCCCCCACCTCTCCGACATGCCCAGTTAATTTTCAGCCCACAGCATACCCGAACCCAGAGCCTCCCTCGAAATTGTGGGTTGTAGCACACCGATTTGGCTTGAAAATATCTCATTCGCGTTGTTTCGCCCATTTGTACACCCAAATGGCCACAAAAAATTAAACGGACCACACTGGGATGATCCCCAACCTCCATAGCATGCTCCGATCAATTTTTTGCCCACAGCATGCTCAGACCCCAGGACCACCCCTAAAACCATGGGCTATAGCACACTAATTTGGCCCAAAAATGCCTCGTTTTCACTATTTTGTCCATTTGTCCACCCATATGGCCAAGAAAACTAAACGGACCATACTGGGATGATCCCCAACTTCCATGGTATTCCCCGATCAATTTTAGGTCTAAATCACGCCCGGACCCCGGGCCCATCTCTGAAACCATAGGCTTATAGCACATCGATTTGGCCTGAAAATTCCCCGTTCGCGCTGTTTCGCCCGTTTGTCCACCCAAATAACCATGAAAATTTAAACAGACCACACTGGGATGATACCCAACCTCCCTAGCATGCCCCGATCTAGTTTTGGCCTACAACACGCTTGGAAACTGAGCCCACCCCCAAAACCGTCGGCTATAGCATACCGATTTGGCCCAAAAATGCCCTGTTTGCGCAGTTTTGCTTGTTTGTCCACTCAAAAGCCTCAGTCGATTTTCGGCTCACACCACGCCCAGACCCCAAGCCTACCCCTAAAATCGTAGTCTATAGCACACTAATTTGGCCTGAAAATGCCCCGATTGCGTTGTTATGCCCATTTGTCCTCCCACATGGCCATGAAAATTTAAACGGACCATGCTGGGACAATTCCTAACCTCCCTGGCATGCCCCAATCAATTTTTGACTGACAACACACCTGGACCCTGGGCCCACCCCTAAACTGTGAACTATAACACATCGATTTGGCCTGAAAATACCCCGTTCGCCTCGTTTTGCCTATTTATCCACCCAAATGGCCATGAAAATTTAAACGGACCACACTGGGATGATCCCCAACCTCCTTGGCATTCCACAGTTGATTTTTAGCCCACAACACGCATGGACCCCGGGATCACCCCCAAAACTGTAGGCTATATCACACCGATTTGGCCCAAAAATGCCCCATTCACATCATTTTGCTTGTTTTTCTACCCAAATGGCCACAAAAATTTAAACAGACTACATTAGGATGATGCCCAACCTCCCTGGCACGTCCTAGTAAATTTTCAGCCCACAGAAAGCCCATACCCTGGGCGCACCCCCAAAACCGTAGGCTATAGCACATCGATTTAGCACGAACATGCCCTGTTAGCATTATTTCACCTGTTTGTCCACCCATATGGCCACAAAAATTTAAAAAAATCATACTGGGATGATCCCCAACCTCCCTGGCATGCCCCGATTGATATTTGGCTTACAACACACCCGAACCCAGGGCCAACCCCGAAACTGTGGGCTATAGCACACTGATTTAGCCCAAAAATACCTCATTTGCATCGTTTTGCCCGTTTGTCCACCCAAATGGCCACAAAAATTTAAATAAACCACAATGGCACGATCTCCAACCTCCTTGTCATGGCCTGGTCGATTTTCGGACCACAGCACGCCCTAAGCCCGGGCTCAACCCTAAAATCGTGGGCTATAGCACACTAATTTTTCCTAAAAATGACTCATACATGTCGTTTTGCTTGTTTGTCCTCCCAAATAGCCACGAAAGTTTAAATAGACTACACTTGGATGAATCCATACTATTCTGGCATGACTCGGTCGATTTACGGCCCACAGCATATTGGAACCCAGGCCCACCCCAAAATCGAGGGCTATCTCACACTAATTTGGCCTGAAAATGCCCCATTCACACCGTTTTGCCCGTTTGTCAACCCAAATGGCTACAAAAATTTAAACGAACCATACTGAGATGATCCCCAACCTCCATGGTGCGCCCCAATCAATTTTTGGCTTATAGCATGCCCAGATACTAAGCCCACCCCCAAAACTGTAGGCTATAGCACACCGATTTAGCCTGAAAATGCCTTTTTCATTTTGCTTCGCCCGTTTGTCCCCACAAATGGCCACTAAAAATTAAAAGGACCATACTGGGATGATTCCCAACCTCCCTAGCATACCCTAGTCATTTTTTGGACCACAGCATGCCCAGAGCCCGAGCCTACCCCCAAAACCATGGGCTATAACACATTGATTTGGCCCTAAAATGCCCCATTTGCACCGTTTTGCCCGTTTATCCTCCCAAATGGCCATGAAAAATTAAACGGACCACACTTGGATGATCGTCAACATGCCTGGCACATCCTAATCGATTTTCATCCCAAAAAATGCTGGACAATGGGCCCACCTCCAAAACTGAGGGCTATAGCACACCAAATTATCTCGAAAATGCCCCATCCGCGCTATTTCACTCGTTTGTCCACCCAAATGGCCACAAAAATTTAAATGGTCCATACTAAGACGATTCCCAACCTCCATGGCATGCCGCAATCAATTTTTGGCCACAGCACGCCTGGACCCTGGGCCCACCCCTAAAATCGTGGGATATAGCACACCGATTTGACCTAAAAATGCTCGATTTGTGCGGTTTTGTCCGTTTGTCAATACAAATGGCCACGAAAATTTAAATGGACCACACTGGGATGATCCCTAACCTCCTCAGCATGCCCCAATCGATTTTTGACACACAGCACGCGTGAACCTTAGGCCCACCTCTGAAACCGTGGGCTATAGCACACCAATTTGGCCTAAAAATGCCAATTTCATGCCGTTTCGCTCGTTTGTCCACCCAAATGGCCATAAAAATTTAAACGGGACACACTAGGAGGATCCCCAACGTCCCTGGAATGTTTTGATAAGTTTTTAACTAACATCAAACCTGAACCCAGGGCTCACCCCTAAAACCGTGGGCTATAGCACACCGATTTAGCCCTAAATTGCCCTGTTCGCACTGTTTCGCTCGTTTTTCCAACCAAATGGTCATAAAAATTTAAAAGTACTACACTAGGATAATCCCTAACCTCCCTGGCATACCTCGATCGATTTTCATCCCACAGCATACTCAGACCCCGGGCCCACCCTCGAAACCATTGGCTATAGCACACAAATTTAGTCCAAAAATGCCTTGTTCGCACTGTTTTGCCTGTTTATTTGCCGAAATGGCCACGAAAATTTAAACGGACCTTATTGGGATGATCTCAACCTCCCTGGCATGCCCTGGTGGATTTTTGGCCAACAGCACGCCCGGACGCCAGGCCCACCCCCAAAATCATTGGCTATCACACACTGATTTGGCCTGAAAATGCCCCATTTGCGCAGTTTTGTCCATTTCACCACTCAAGTGGCCACAAAAATTTAAACAAAATATACTAGGATGATCCCCAACCTCCCTGGTATGCCCCGGTCGATTTTCAGCCCACAATACGCCCAAACCCCCGGCCCACCATCCAAACCATGGGCTATAGCATATCGATTTAGCTCAAAAATTTTCCACCCAAATGGCCAGAAAAATTTAAAAGATCATACTGGGATGATCCCAAACTCCCTAGCATACCCCGGTCAATTTTTAGCCCACAGAACGCTAGGACCCCAGGCCCTCCCCCAAAACCATGGGCTAGAGCACACTGATTTGGCTCGAAAATGTCCTGTGCGCACCCTTTCGCCCGTATGTCCACCCAAATGGCCACGAAGATTTAAATAGGCACACTGGGATGATCCCCAACCTCTCTACCATACCCCGGTTAATTTTTGGCCCACAGCACGCTCAAACCCTGGGCCCACCCCTAAAATCGTGGGCTATAGAACACCGATTTGGCTCGAAAAGGCCCCGTTCATGCCGTTTCGCCCGTTTGTCCACCAAAATGGCTATCAAAATTTAAATGGACTACACTGGGATGATCCAACCTCCTTGGTGCATCCCGATCAATTTTTGACCCATAGCAAGTCCGGACCCCCAGTACACCCCAAAACCGTGGGCTATATCACATCGATTTGGCCTAAAAATGTCCTGTTTGTGCAGTTTCGCCCGTTTGTCCACTCAAATGGCCAGAAATTTTAAATAAAGCTCACTGGGATGATCTCCAAACTCCCTAGCATGTCCCGATCGATATTCGTCCCAAAGCACACCCAAACCCCGAGCCCACCCCCCAAAACATAGGCTATAGCACACCGATTTAGCCTGAAAATGCCCCGTTCACACCGTTTTGCACGTTTGTCCACCCAGATGGACACGAAAATTTAAGCGGATCACACTGAGATAATAACCAACCTCCCTAGCATGCCTCAGTCTATTTTTGGCCCACAGCACGCTCGGACCCTGGGCCCACCCCAAAATCATGGACTATAGCACACCGATTTGGCCCAAAAATGACTTATTCATGTCGTTTTACCTGTTTAACCACTCAAATAGCCATAAAAATTTCAAAGGACCACACTGGGATGATCCCCAACATGCCCGAACCCCGAGCCCACCCCCAAAACTGTGGGCTATAGCACACCAATTTGGCTCGTAAATACCCCGTTCGCGCCATTTCACCCATTAGTCCACCCAAATGGTCACAAAAAATTAAGCGGACCACACTGGGACCATTCCCACCTCCCTAGCATACCCCGGTCGATTTTAGACCTCGAGCAGGTCTGTACCATGGGCCCACCACTAAAACCATGGTTTATAGC
>NW_025889621.1:0-12295 GCF_002878395.1 Capsicum annuum
TTAAAAGGGTAACAATGGAAAGTAACTTACAATTTATGTCCTAAAATTTTTTCTTAAGGGGTGTGTCATACCTCAACAATCAATTATTTTGGAATGGAGAAAGTATTAAAAAAGAATACATTATTTTCTTGCCCTCAAATATTCAAATATTTGAAAATATCTCAACAAATGAAATGCATATATTTATGTAATACCCCGTACTTCTACCTAGCTTAAAAATCATTCCAAAAATATTAAAGACTTTCTTTAAAGGATGAATCCACTTTTATATACATGGAATTTTAAAGATTTTGTCTTTTGTTGTGTGGGAAATTGAATAAGCTTTCCATCGATACCAAATTCACCTAAATCTGGTATCGGGATAGAAAGTTATGGATGAAATACAGAAAACAGTTTGAACCGCCCAGGTGCGACGGAAAGGACCGACGGACCGTTGATCTAGCGATGGGCCATCGCCCAAACTGTCGCAGCGGAGGTAGTGAGTTGACCTTCTGTCCAGGCGTGGTGGAATGGTTGACGGATAGTTGAGCTAGCGACGGACCGTCACCCAAACTGTCGCAAGCAAGGCAGGAAGATCACATTCTGGCCTAGTAGATGGGAAGGTCGACGGGTCGTCGCGCCAGCGACGGACCATCGCAGATCCCGTTCAGCAATTTAAAGTCGTTTCTATAAGGGTGTTTGGGTCTTTTCCACCCTTTTTAACACCAAATTATACCAGACCAAGGCTCATAACTTCATTATTCATCTACAACACCAAATTAGGGTTTCTCTCAAAGATCAATCCCCAAGAAAATCCCAACCCTTTTTCAAGAAACTAAGAGATTCAAGTTCTTCAAGTTCAAGAATTTCAAGAAACTTCCATCTAAGGTATGTAAAGTGTTGATTCATGGGTTCCTTTCACCCATGAAGCTCAAGAAACCCCTTTTAAAAATATAAATTTTTGATTTCATGTTATGAATTGAATCATATCCATGTTTATGTTGTTGCATAATTACCAAGTTGAAGTCTTTAATACATATAATGAAATTATGTTAGCATGTGGTTGGAATTCTTGTATTTGGAGTGAAAAATATTGCCATGATGTATTATTTTAATGTTCATTCCTAAGCCTCAAGTTATGCTTGCAGGGTGTTTGCTAAAATGCCTAAGAGAATAAGAATTACGCTTTATGACTCAATTGTGACCAAATTGATGATCCATGCTTTACCCTTAGTTCACAATGACCTCCATGTTATTGTTATGCGTTGTAATGGTTTGGTGGAATGCTCATGAGATTAGACTTACGAAATCATGACATGTTTATATGTATTCCTATTCATGTGTAAGCGTATGACATACAAATACTTTATGAAAATCCCCAACGTTTGAATTATAAATTATTGACTATGGTCATGTGTTCAAGAAGTGTCATGTCTTGTTCAGTTTTATGCTATCGAGTCCTGGGGGTACTTGTACCCGACAATTTAGCTGTATGCCTAGAGCCAGTGTCAGTTTCATGATAATCTCAATCACGCCATGATCAGTAGTATTCTCAGTTAGTTTAAGAACTCAGTAGAATTCAATCAGTTACATGACTCAGGAAAACTCAGTAATCTTATGAAGTCAGTCAGTTAATAGAATTTAGTAACATTTCATCAGTCCACGAAACTCAGTGAACTCAGTCTAGTTTATCTCAGTATAATTAGTTCAGTATCTATTCAGTTGGGAGTAGGATTCAGCACCGAGCGAACTAATGGATGAGGGCACACGCTGACCGTTGGGGGTGTGACCCTTAGAAGAAATCCTTGAGTTCCAGAACTATGTAGCCAGCATAGGTTGAGACATCAACACTGGCAGTTGAGGGTTGATGAAGTGGATTAACACTGCCAGTTGAGGGTCCCACTATTCTCCTTTGGGAACACTGCCAAATGAGGCTCACTCACAGCTTGTCCTTACCAGTGGTGCGGTATTGACACCCTTCTAATTGGGGTTACAGATTGGACCCCAACTCTATACAGAAAAGGGGCATGTCAATTAGATGACTACTTTCCACAGTCTTAGTCTTAGTCTCAGTAAAAGAACTCAGATAGTTCTTCAGATTCAGGACTGTCAGATACAATAATTCAGTTCAGAATGAAACTCAGCTAGTTCCATCAGAATCAGAACTATCAGACACAGTCACTCTGTTAATAGTATATCATTTATATGAAAATCATGTTATCAGTATTTAGACTCAGTAGTCAGTATTATTAGAATCTCATTTACAGTTACGTATTCATGCATGTATTTCATATTCATGTTATTCAGTCAGTTAGTATTGTTTATGGATATGAACCCTATGCATTCAGCCTACCTCACTTTGCATACCAGTACATTCAGATATACTGACACATACTTTTCTTGTGCATTATGGTATTTTATACCATAGGTTCGAACGCTCAAGTTTTCGATCGCACTTAGCTCCAAATTTATCCAGCAGTAGTAGATTTGCAGTGAGTCCTCATTATTCAAGGATCACATGATTATTTCATTACTTTATTATTTTAGTTTTAGTAGACAGAGTTAGTTGGGGACATGTCCCATCAACTCCACAGTTTTATGATAGTTTAGAGGCTTCCAGACTAGCATATTCAGATAGTTTATTTTAGTTTTGGTATTGTTATACCGTGTTTCCAGATGTTATGTTTTATCAGATATTTGAACCTTATGGCATTTCATCCCCTTTATTCCACATTTATTATGCAGTGCTCAGTTATAGATATCAATCATAGATTAGCTTATGGTCCTTCGGGATTGCTAGCACCGTGTAGCATTTCGGGTATCAGATTCGGGATGTTACAAACTTGGTATCAGAGCCTAAGGTTCAACAATGTCCTAGGAAGTGTGAAAATCCGTATGTAGTAGAGTCTTGTGCATGGGTGTTTTTCACGCCACATTTATGTACAAGAAGCTATAAGATATTTTAGAAATAGTTTCCCTTCTTTCAGTATACATATCGTGCCAGTGAGTATAGGATCAAACTTAAACTCTTAGTCTAATCTTCCTCTTTCTTTTGTTCACAGAACATGCCTCCCAAAAGGACTAACGAAAAAAGAATCGGGAATCAGTCAGCACCTCCGAAGTCTGAGACTGTCCTTAGCTCGGTCCACGAAGTCAACACAGTTGTCCTTCAGCTTAGTCCGATCGCCCAAATCAACAGGGTGCCACTTCCAGTGCTGCCAGTGGGCAACGCCCAAGCAGACTCTATGCACTTCAGTCCCGATAAGATCAAGAAGTTCTTCTGATGTAGTCAATGGCATGTTACCGATCTTTTATTTACATATTTATGCACCTTCAGATCCATGAACTTCTTTTTTTTTTTGTAACTCTATGTATAACAATCAATCTTAAGGTCATATCAAATATTAACAGGACCGTCCTCAGTCTCCACCTCAATGGTTCAGTCTGTCATAGACCGATAGGTATACATGAACGGTCAGATTATGATATATCAAAAATGTCAGGCCTTCAGATTCTAGTAGTAATGCTAGTATGTGTAGGAAATTAATAAGGGAAGGTAACTCCTGACCCGTTCCTATCTCAGTGCAAAGTTTTGTGCTACTGTCAACACGATACTACGCATGCTTTGTGTCTCAATTCCATAAACACAGCTCACATTCACGCACTTTTCATAGAATTGGGTACGTTTCCAGTTCCTAGTATGAGGACTCCCAGTTCACTTAGTGTTACGAATCATGTTCCATGAACGCAAAAACCCCCAGACTCAGGTCATGCAGCTCATGACTCATGCACTCAGGTCAAGCTTCACAGTATGCTCAACCCTCATAATGCATGCTCCACTCCTAATGATCAGCCAAACACAGATTATATCACGTATATCCTCAATATAAACCCCTCGATAAATCTGTGGTGTTAATTGTCTATTCTCCACGCCTCAGTTATAACATCAGTTTAGTAGTCGATATTCAGTCAGACTCAGATAGTCCTACAGAACCATGACTTTCAGCTATCAATTACTTAGCTATTAGAATTCAGTACTTTAGTACCAGTCTAACCCTCAGCTATCCGAAACCAGCCTCTAGTCCTAGTTATAGTCTAAGTTATAGTCTTTGATACAGTCTTAGTTATAGTGTTAGTCTCAACTTCAGTTCAGTAATCAGATCAGTAGCTTAGTTTAATTTTAGATTTGCTCGACCATAGTATATAGTTATCAGTTGCTCAGTTATCAATATCTCAGTACTTAGTTTATAGAATGTTTCAGAATCATGTTATGCACTTGGTCTTGCATTCTCAAATAATACAGTTTTCACGAATACATTCTCAGTTATCTCACGTTTCCCAGTTAGTCCTTACCTTATATGTATAATGATCTGCAATTTTAGTCCAACCATTCGGACTAAGCACAGTTCAGTCTTACATGCCTAGTATTCAACTATCAGTCATGCAGTTAATTGGATAAGTTAGTATGTTCATACATTCGTGCTCAACACCTATCCAGATATCTTCAGTATCCTCAGGTAAATTATCTCACTAAGGTGGAGAGTATAGTTGGGTATAAGTTTCAGTATAAGTTCATCCATAAAACCAGTAATTTAGTTTGGCAGTCAAATGGACAAATTCGTATATTGTAAGTTCCCATCTTTTCATCTAGCCGCCCTATCAGAAGTCTCATGAATGTAATCATTATGAGATGGACCAACCAGGTAGAGGCGTGTCTAGTTCAATTCAGTCATGATTCAGTTTGTAGGTGCCCTGTTATCGCCTTAGTTTTCCCAGTATCTCAGTAAAGTAAGCATTCTTAGAGGGACATAGTATCCCAAGGGGGAGACATACTATAATCCCAAAACTTCCATGACCTAGACCTTCTATTTTCTTCCTTACTCAACGAACCCATCTTGGAGTAAGGGGTATTTGTAAGTTGACCCTCAAATTATAATCTCAGTCATAAGCCATGGATTCATAGGCTTAGTTCAGTTCAAGATATTCAGTTTATGTATCATGTTCCAGTCTCAGAGGAGAGGGGTTTTTGCATTGTTAGGGTCGTCTGTGTGCGCCAGGTGTAGATGATTTGAGGTAGCGAATTCTTGCAGAAGTGCATTGTGCGCTCTAATCTATTCATCTAGGGGCCACTAAGATGTTCCGCAACTTGTCGGAGATCTATTGGTGAAGTGAGATAAAGAGAGACATTGCAGAATTTGTGGCTAAGTGCTTTACATATCAGCAGATTAAGATTGAGCATCAGAAGCCTAGTGGGTTCATGCAGGAGTTCAATATTCCCACTTGGAAGTGGGAAAAAGTGAACATAGACTTTGTGATGAGTTTGCCTCGTACTCATCATAAGTATGATTCAGTTTGATTCATTGTAGACAAGATGACAAATCAGCTCATTTCCTTCCAGTCTATACCTCTTACTCAACTGAGGATTATATCAAACTCGATATCAGGGAGTTTGTCAAATTACATGGTGTTTCATTTTCCATTGTCTCAGATAGAGATACCCAGTTCACCTCTTATTTCTGGAAAGTATTCCAAAAGGGTCTAGGTACCCGAGTTCACCTCAGTACAACCTTACATCCCAGACAGATAGTCAAGCAGAAAGGACCATCCAGACTTTAGAAGACATGCTGTGAGCGTGTGCAATTAATTTCAAGGGTAGGTGGGATGACCACTTGCCTTTGATTGAGTTTACATACAATAACAACTATCATTCCAGTATTAATATGGCTCCATTCGAAGCTCTCTACGTAGGAGATGCAGATTTTCAATCAGTTGGTTCAAAGTAGGTGAGGCCGCAGTAGCAGGGCCTGACTTGGCATTCAATACCTTAGAGATAGTCCAGTTGATCAGAGAAGGGCTTAAGACAACTCAGAGCCGACAAAAATCATATGCAGATATGTGCAGGAAAGATCTCGAGTTTGAGATTGATGATCTTGTTTATTTAAAATTCTCTCCCATGAAGGGAGTGAAGCAGTTCGGCACGAAGGGAAAACTCAGTCCCCAATATGTTGGTCCTTTTAAAAATTCTCAGTCACTTCGGCAAGGTAGCTTATGAGCTCGAATTGTCTTCAGATCTAGCCTCAGTCCATTCAGTGTTTCATGTCTCATTGCTTAAGAAGTGCATAGCTGACCCAATAGTTGTAGTCCCTATTGAGGGCGTAGACATTTAGAACAGTCTCTCTTATGAGGAAATCCCAATAGAAATCCTTGACTATCAGATTCGTAGACTGAGGAGCAAAGAAGTCCTTCTAGTCAAAGTTCTTTGGCGGAATCAGTCTGTTGAGGGAGCTACTTGGGAAGCAGAAGAAAATATACAGACCAAGTATCCCCACTTCTTCTCCGCTAATTCAGACCCAACCCAAGGTAATAGCTTTCCTTAAGTTCATTCAGCTTATGGTTCAAATTTCAGTTACAAACTATGCTCAGTTTTTATTTCAAACTTGGTATCTTTACCCTTACATGTTAAGTCGAATGTTCATGAGTTAGTTTAGTCATGTATTCATGTATCAGATATGTATGATCAGCTTATCAGTACTCTCAGTCATACATTCATGTATCAGCTCATTCATAATACCATGCATCAAATATGCACAATCAATATGAATCTTAGTAATGTCAGTCATGTAGTCATGTTTCAGTTGTTCATGTTCAGTATGTACTTCATCTTATCATTTATCCCATCTAAATCAGTCTCATTCAAGGAAGAATGTTCCCAAGGGGGAGATATTGTAATACCCCGTACTTCTACCTAGTTTAAAAATCATTCTAAAAATGTTAAAGACTTTCTTTAAAGGATGAATCCACTTTTATATATATGGAATTTTCAAGATTTTGACTTTTTGTTGTGTGGGAAATTGAATAAGCTTTTCATCGATATCAAATTTGCCTAAATCCGGTATCGGGGTAAAAGTTATGACCGAAATATAAAAAACAGTCTGAACCATCCAGGTGCGACGGAAAGGGCCGAAGGACCGTCGATCTAGGGATGGGCCATCGCCCAAACCATCGTAGCGGAGATAGTGAGTCGATGTTCTGGCTAGGCGTGATGGAATGGCCGACGGACCGTCAAACTAGTGATGGACCATCGCCCAAACCATCACAACCAAGGCAAAAAGATCACATTCTGGCCTAGTACGACGGGAAGGTCGATGGGCCATCGAGCCAGCGACGGACCGTCGCCCAAGCCATCGCAGATCCTGTTCAGCAATTTAAAGCCATTTTTATAAGGGTGTTTGGGTCTTTTCCACTATTTTTAACACCTAATTATACCAGACCAGGGCTCATAACTTCATTATTCATCTACAACACTAAATTAGGATTTCTCTCAAAGATCAATCCCAAAGAATAAGATCCCAACCCTTCTTCAAGAAACTAAGAGATTCAAGTTCTTCAAGTCCAAGAACTTCAAGAAACTTCCATCTAAGGTATGTATAGTGTTGATTCATGGGTTCCTTTCACCCATGAAGCTCAAGAAACCCCTTTTAAAAATATAAATTTTTGGATTTCATGTTATGAATTAAATCATATCTATGTTTATGTTGTTGTATGATTACCAAGTTGAAATCTTTAATACATATAATGAAATTATGTTAGCATGTGGTTGGAATTCTTGTATTTGAAGTGAAAAATATTGTCAGGATGTATTATTTTAATGTTCATGTCTAAGCCTCAAGTTATGCATGCAAGGTGTTTGCTAAAATGCCTAAGAGAATAAGAATTACGCTTTATGACTCAATTGTGACCAAATTGATGAATCCATGCTTTACCCTTATGTTCATAATGACCTCCATGTTATTGTTATGCATTGTAATGGTTTGGTGGAATGCTCATGAGATTAGACTTACAAAATTACTACATGTTTTATGTATTCCTATTCATGTGTAAGCGTATGACATACAAATACTTTATGAAAATCCCCAACATTTGTACTATAAATTGTTGACTATGGTCATATGTTCAAGAAGTGTCATGTCTTGTCAGTTTCATGCTATCGCGTCGTCGAGGTACTTGAACTCGATAATTTAGTTGTGTGCCTAGAGCCAGTGTCAGTTTCATGATAATCTCAGTCACGCCATGATCAGTAGTATTCTCAGTTAGTTTAAGAACTCAGTAGAATTCAGTCAGTTACATGACTCAGGAAAACTCAGTAATCTCATGAAGTCAGTCAGTTAACATAATTCAGTAACATTCCGTCAGTCCACAAAACTTAGTGAACTCAGTCCAGTTTATCTCAGTATAATTAGTTCAGTGTCTATTCAGTTGGGAGTAGGATTCAACACCGAGCGAATCTAAGGATGAGGGCACACACTGGCCGTTAAGGGTGTAACCCTTAGAAGCAATCCTTGCATTCCAAAACTATGTAGCCAGCATAGATTGAGACATTAACACTGATAGTTGAGGGTTGATGAGGTGGATTAACACTGCCAGTTGAGAGTCCCACCATTCTCCTTTGGGGACACTGCTAGATGAGGGTCACTCACAGCTTGTCCTTACTAGTGGTTCGGTATTGACACCTTTCTAATTGGGATAACAGATTGGACCCCAACTCTATACAGAAAAGAGGCATGTCGGTTAGATGATTACTTCCCACAGTATCAGTCTTAGTCTCAGTAAAAGAACTCAGATAGTTTTTCAGATTCAGGACTGTCAGATATAGTCATTTAGTTCAGGATGAAACTCAGCTAGTTTCATCAGAATCAGGACTGTCAGACACAGGCACTCAGTTAACAGTATATCAGTTATACAAAACTCATGTTGTCAGTATTCAGACTAAGTAGTCAGTATTACCATGATCTTATTTACAGTTATGTATTCATGCATTTATTCTCACGTTCATGTTATTCAGTTAGTTAGTATTGTTCATGCATATGAACCCTATGCATTCAGCCTACCTCACTTTGCATACCAGTACATTTAGACATACTGATGCATACTTTTCTTGTGCACTATGGTGTTTTATACCATAGGTTCAGATGCTTAAGTTCCTGATCGCACTTAGCTCCAGATTCAGCCAGCAGCAGTAGATTTGCAGTGAGTCCTCATCATTCGAGGATCACATGATTATTTCATTACTTCATTATTTTAGTTTTAGTAAACGGAGTTAGTTGGGGACATGTGCATCAACTCCACAGTTTTCACACAGTTTAGAGGCTTTCAGACTAGCATGTTCAGATAGTTTATTTTAATTTTGGTATTGTTATACCGTGTTTCCAGATGTTATGTTTTATCAAATATTTGAACCTTATGGCCTTTCAGCCCTTTTATTCTGCATTTATACAGTATATTATGCAGTGCTCAGTTACAGATATCAGTCATGGGTTAGCTTGTGGTCCTTCGGGATTGCTAGCACCGTGTAGCGTTCCGGGTATCAGATTCGGGGCGTTACAATTTAACAAGGGAAAAAATATTAAATTTTAAAAATTACCAAAATTTTACTTAATTATAAACACCAATTAGTTTCATAATAAGCTTTGTCCTTTTCCTCCACCTTCTCTACAATATTTTTTTTTTTTTTTTTTTACTTTAATTTTATAATAAATAATTTATAAAAAGAACATTATTGGGGCTAAAATTGAAAGAATCGAATTAAATATATTCATCCTCACAAATTTATGCCATCGAATTAAATATATTCAGCCTAACAAATTTATGCCACAACTTAACAAATTTAAAAGTATGATGTGTAATTAAGAGTTAAAGAACTGCGATATACCATAAAATAATGTTTTTTTTTAGCTTAATAAACGTATCATATCACTTCTTTTCAAATGAAAATTCTAGATGTATTAAAGATATTTATGACAGTGTCAAATGATAAAAAATACATCTAAACTATTTTATCTTTTTCCTCTCATTCAAAGAGAGCAGAAAGGTATCCCAACATAAGGGAACTGCCTTCGACAAAAGCCAGAGCCTCCAAGGATAAAGGTACATGAACAACTATTTGATCTCCATCAAAATCAGCATTGAATCCCTTGCAAATTAATGAATGTAAACAAATAGTGTGATGGAATTTCACATCTCAGCTATCACATGTTTCTTTTTATTATATGACTATCACCGTTTATATATGGTTTATGCATTAAAACATATATCAATTATCCTTAAAATGACAGTTCAAGTAGAAAAAGGAAGCGATTGTAGTCGAGGTTATATTTTAATACATAGATGGTGATAGTTCAGACAAAAAAAATAAAGAGCTAATAGTTAAAGTGTAAAATTCATCAAAAAAAAAAAAAGAAGAAGAAGAAGAAAGAAAGATAGTTCAAGTGTGTTTTTGACTATTATATTTCTCATAGACATGGATCAAAACTGTAATGAAATATTATTTTAGAGACAAAGTTGTTAACTGAAAAAGTATAATTTATTTTGTTATGAAGTCAAGGACATGCGAATCAACTTTAACTCGTGGGTTAGTTTTTAGCAAGCCGAGCCTCGACGCTTGATATTTAAAATTGAGAATTCGGAGATGATGTAGCCAGTTCTAAAATCGAAAACGTTTTCATGTAATGTAACTTGCTTGAGAGCCAAGGGCAGTAAAGAATACGAAAATAATTGAGAACTTGGAGCACAAGAATAATGTATTTTTTTTTGTATCATTTATAAAGAGCTTTTCTTTTTTACAATAAAGTTAAGATTACCTTTTAGAGGCAACAACAGTAATACATCAGACAATAGAAGGCTCCGATCAGGCCTTAAAGTACTTTGTTCAATGGGAGAGGTCCATTAAGGAGTAACGTTACATATGCCAACTAATTTCTCCACCATCTGCATATATATGATGTGTCTGTCTTTTTTTCCTTTTGTTATGTCTATGGATCACGAGTTTATCTTTTTCTTTTGGGAAAAGACATTATTTTCATCCCAAATTATATAGGAAAAATCTAAGTCACATCTAAATTATTTAAGTGATTTATTACACACCTATACTATATAAAAGTGATATTATTACCTTCCCCGCAACACCAATTCTATGACGCATTTTTTACACTCGTTTTAGGTGCGTCCAGCCTTTTAAATAACAAAATTAAGCATCTAGAAACATTAAAATTACATCACTCTTAATTCCCAACTGATCTATTCTTATTTAAGCCAATTTGGGGCTCAAAACTAAGAACCCTAATTCCCAAATTTGTCTTTCAAAATCGAAATTCAAGATCATTTGTATGAAGAATTGGTAACTAAATCTTTTTAATCCTTCGATTTCTTGTTATATTGATGATTATTTTGTCTTAATTTTGTTGCCATTTTGATAATTTTTTTTCTTCCCTCAAGTGTTTGTTCAACCTCTCTTGAAACTTGTTTTCTTAATCTAGGTACTTTAATGGCTAAGATAAGTTTGAGTAGACTTTGTAAGCAAGAAGAAAATAATAAGTTGGACAAGGTTCGATGCAAACATGATCATCTTTTGCCTTTGATTACTTCATGGACTTCATGAAATTCGGGTAGGCGATATTGGACTTGTCCTTACTATGGGGTAAGTGAGTTTTTCCTTCAAACATTGATCTTGAATAGTGTGTATGAATCTAATTGCTTTCATTTTAGAATGCTAGATCATGCAATTTTTGACTTTGAAAGGATGATTCTATTGATGAACGATCCAAATTTGTTAGTCCTAAATTGTTGGGAAGAATTGGGGAGCTTGAGAAAAAAGTTGAATCTTCGACAAATTGTGCATTTTATGAACACAAAATAGTTGATGACAAGACTACTAGGACAACCAAATATGTGGAGAGAAAAATAGACATGAACAAAATAGAGTTGCAAATGGATAATTTTCAGGATGATTTGAAGATGATGAAGGCAAATGAGAAGAAATGAAAGATCAAGTTAGCTAAGTCCAAGAAAAAGGAAAAACAACTTTGGAATACTCTCATTTGTGTATGTATTTTGGGTGTTAGTTTTCTATTTTCATTCATGTTCTTGATATGAGCTCCAAGAAGGCTGCCCTAAACTAAGTTGCTTATTTTTGTTATGTTTTAAGAGGCTGAAATTTGTATCAATTATTAGGTGTTACCTTAGATAAAACTGCTAGGTTGTGTAATTAAATTATTGTATAATGAAATTGTAAGGTTGAACTTGACAGTTTTGGCTTTGTTTTCTATGGTTCTTTGTGTTGCAATTTGTATACAACATTATTGGTTTAGGGAAACATCTCTAACAACACAAATTTAAGGTTGTATACAAATTGTAATATTGTATACACAAATATTACATCTCTCACAACACAAATTTAACATTAATAACTGTAGTCACAGCTGCTGCACAAGCATAAACACAAATTGTAATGTTAATTACACAACCTGGAACCAGTAAACTA